>NC_052147.1:132272589-132564840 GCF_902713615.1 Scyliorhinus canicula
CCTTTTAGATATCATATATCTAAAGGGACTGGTTTAGCTCACTCAGCTAAATCGCTGGCTTTTAAAGCGGACCAAGCAGGCCAGCAGCACGGTTCGATTCCCGTACCAGCCTCCCCGGACAGGCGCCGGAATGTGGCGACTAGGGGCTTTTCACAGTAACTTCATTGAAGCCTACTCGTGACAATAAGCGATTTTCATTTCATATCTTCCCTTCTCCGACCCAGACCCCCGAAAGCACCCTGTCACTCACCCCCCTCGCGGGAAGCGAAGGGAATCCCTCCACCTGCCGTCTAGCAAATGCCTTTACCTGCAGATACCTGAACATGTTTCCCGGGGGAGCCCAAATTTCTCCTCCAACTCCCCCAGGCTCGCAAACCTCCCATCAATAAACAGGTCCCTCAGCTGTCTGATGCACGCTCTGTGCCAACCCTGAAATCCCCCATCAATGTTCCCCGGGACGAACCTATGGTTCCCCCTTAATGGAGCCTCCATCGAGCTCCCCACTTCTCCCCTATGTCGCCTTCACTGCCCCCAAATCTTGAGGGTATCCGCCACCACCGGACCCGTGGTATACCTCGTAGGAGGGAGCGGCCACGGCGCCGTTACCAGGGCCCCCAGGCTTGTATCTCCACAGGACGCCCTCTCCATCCGTTTCCATGCTGCCCCCTCCCCCTTGATTACCCACCTTGCGCACCATCGACACATTGGCCGCCCAATAATACCCCGAGAGATTGGGTAACGCCAGCCCCCCCCCCCCCCCCCCCCCCCCCATCTCTACCCTGCTCCAAGAAGACCCTCTTCACCCTCGGGGTCCCATGCGCCCAAACAAAGCTCATGATGCTGCTAGTCACCCTTCTAAAAAAGGTCCTAGGGATAAAGATGGGCAAACACTGAAAAAGGAACAAGAACCTCGGGAGAACCGTCATTTTGACGGATTGCACTCTACCCGCCAACGATAGCGGCACCATGTCCCACCTTATTAATTCCTCCTCCATCTGCTCCACCAGCCTGGTAAAATTAAGCTTATGGAGAGTCCCCCAACTCCTGGCCACCTGCACCCCCAGGTATCTGAAACTCTTCACTGCCCTCTTAAATGGGAGTCTCCCAATTCCTTCCTCCTGATCACCCGGGTGTACTACAAATACCTCGCTCTTGCCTAAATTTAACTTATAGCCCGAGAAGCCCCCAAATTCCGCTAACAGCTTCATCACCCCCGGCATTCCCCCTTCTGGATCCACCACATACAACAGCAGGTCGTCCGTATACAGCAATACATGATGTTCCTCCCCACCCCGCACCAGACCCCTCCATCTCCCTGACTCCCTCAACGCCATAGCCAAAGGTTCAATCGCCAGTGCAAAGAGCAAGGGGGTTAGGGGGAACCCCTGTCTGGTCCCACGATAGAGCCTAAAGTACTCCGATCTCCTTCCATTGGTAACTACACTTGCCATCGGAGCCGCGTAGAGCAGCCTCACCCATTTGATGAATTCCTCCCCGAATCCGAACCGCTCCAGCACCTCCCACAGGTACCCCCACTCAACTCTTATCAAACGCTTTCTCCGCATCCAGCGCCACCACTATCTCCGCCTCCCCCTCCACTGCCGGCATCATAATAACATTTAGCAGTCTCCGCACATTTGTGTTGAGCTGCCGTCCCTTGACAAATCCTGTCTGATCTTCGTGTATCACCCCTGGCACACAGTCCTCTATCCTGGTGGCCAGGATCTTCGCCAGCAACTTAGCGTCAACATTGAGGAGCGAGATAGGCCTGTATGATCCACACTGCAAGGGGTCCTTATCCCACTTCAGGATCAGAGAGATCAGTGCCCGCGACATCGTCGGGGGCAAAGCCCCCCCCCCCCCCCCCCCCCCCCCCCCCCTCCCATGCCTCATTGAAGGCTCGCACCAACAGGGGGCCCACCAGATCCGCATACTTTTTATAAAATTCCACCGGGAACCCGTCCGGCCCCTGCGCCTTACCTGACTGCATTTGTCCAATCCCCCTGACTAGCTCCTCCAACTCTATCGGCGCCCCCAGCCCCTCTACCAGCTCCTCTTGAACCCTTGGGAAACATAGCCTGTTCATGAAGCTCTCCATCCCCCCTCTCCCCATCGGAGGTTCCGACCGGTACAGTTCCTCGTAGAAGTCCCTAAAGACCCCATTTACTTCTGTCCCCTTCTGCACTACATTCCCACCCCATCCGTCACTCCACCAATTTCCCTAGCCGCATCTCGCCTGCAGAGCTGATGCGCCAACATCCTGCTCGCCTTCTCCCCATACTCGTATACCGCGCCCTCCTCCACTGTGTCTCCGCCTTTCTGGTGGTCAACAAGTCAAATTTGGCCTGCAAACTACGCCGTTCCCCCAGCAACCCCTCCTCCGGTGCCTCCGCGTATCTCCTGTCCACATCCAGGAGCTCCCCACCAGTCTCTCCCTCTCCTTCCTCTCCCTCCTTTCCCTATGGGCCCGGATGGAGATCAGCTCCACTCGGATCACTGCTTTCGGAGCCTCCCAGACCATCCCCACCCGGACCTCCCCCGTGTCGTTGGTATCAAGATACCCCTCAATACTTCCCCGGACCCTCCTACACACCTCCTCACCAGCCAGCATCCCCACATCCAGGCGCCAGAGCGGGCGCTAGTCCTGCGCCTCCCCCATCTCCAGATCAACCCATGGTCTGAAATCGCTATGGCCGAATACTCGGCATCCTGCACCTTCGGGATCAATCCCCTGCTCAGGACGAAAAAATCTATTCGGGAATAGACCCTATGGACATGGGAGAAAAAGGAATACTCCCGCGCTCTCGGCCTCCCAAACCTCCAGGGATCCACCCCTCCCATCTGGTCCATAAACCCCCTCAGCACTTTGGCCGCCGCTGGTCTCCTACCCGTCCTTGAACTGGACCGGTCCAGTGGGGGATCCAGCACTGTGTTTAAGTCTCTCCCCATGATCAGGCCCCCTGCCTCCAGGTCCGGAATGCGGCCCAACAAGCGCCTCATTGGCCGTGCTAAATTGTCCCTTAATGTCAAAGGTTCGGTGGGGTTACGGGGATGGGGCGGTGGAGGCTCTTTCCAGGAGCCGGTGCAGACTCGATGGGCCGAATGGACTCCTTCGCACTTTAAATTCTATGATTCTATTATTCTTAGCGAGAGGATTTGAGTACAAGAGTAGGGTTGTCTTGCTAGAGTTATACAGGGCATTGGCGAGGCCACACCTTGAGTATTGTGTGCAGTTTTGGTCTCCTAGTTTGAGGAAGGACATTCTTGCTCTTGAGGGTGTCCAATGAAGGTTCACCAGCCTAATTCCCGGGATGGCAAGACTGACATATGAAGCAACATTGGATCGACTGGGCTTGTACTCACCGGAGTTTAGAAGAATGAGAGGGGATCTCTTAGAAACATATAAAATCCTGATGGGACTGGACAGGCTAGATCGGGAAGAATGTTCCCGATGTTGAGGATGTCCAGAACTAAGGGTCACAGCCTAAGAATAAGGGGTAAGCCATTCAGGACTGAGATACGGAAGAACTTTTTCTGTCAGAGAGTTGTGAATTCCCTATCACAGAAAGCTGTTGGGGCCAGTTTGTTGTCTTTGCCTTTGCGTGGCCCTTGCGGGTGAAGGGATCAAGGGAAAGCGAGAGTGGGATACTAAATTTGCATGATCAGCCATGATCATATTGAATGGTGATGCAGGCTCAAAGGGCCGAATGGCCTACTCCTGCACCTATTTTCTATGTTTTTGTGCTGTTAGTGAGATCTTGTGATCTGAAAATGTCTGCTGTTCTTGCTGCTATAGTAGCAGTGCGCAATGTGATTCATGGGATGTGAAACACTTTGAACATTTGAGAGCTGTTAATAAGGTGCAAGGTTAGCAAATGCAATTCTGCCTTTCTTATTTGTACATTCAAGTTTTTATATATACTAGCTAAAGTGCGTGACAACACTGTAATTTATTTTTCTGTGTTCTAGGTACTTGGAGACCGCACTACAAGGAGGAGACAATTGTAATTGCTTTGGCATCGGTGTCTGTCGTAGCTGTCCTGATCGCAGCTTTCTTCTTTGGGTATAGAATGCTTGCAGGTGAGTGTTTGCAATTAATCTTGCCGTCATTCCTCCTCGTTTAAAGATGGTTCAAAGCTTTCATTTACCCCCCACCGAACATTGTAAGCATTATTTAACAATGATCTTTCTCTTCTGAGTTTCTTCTTCACCTTCCAGGCTCCTTTCATCTGATTCCACAGGTACCAGCAATTTCCCAGTATCTTGCCCATGTAACCATTCTTCAGACAAGTGTCAGCATATTTTCTTTTAATCATGCAGTTGTCACAGTTTAGCTGTATAAGTGAGCAAAGTATAAGCAGAAAAAGCTAGAAATACTTGACAGGCCTGTTGAGAAACAGGTCCAAGAACTTCCCTCAGGATTGGAAGATATTTACAACTGAACAGCATTTTAAAAAGAGCAGAATAAGCGAAAGGAGGGAAGAAAAGATGTATGACCTCAAACCCCCTACCCGTTGCCTTTTTAATTCTCTATGCCAGACTCCTTTCCTGCACCCTTTAAACAGTGACTTTTGCTCAGGTAAAATTTCACAGATGTCAGTTGCCCTCCAAAACTGCACCCAAATAACCGTTGTTGTATGTAAACTTTGACGATGAATGTCAGGCATGTTACCTGCTAGTTAAAGGCATCTCACCCTATGCCCACACACAGGAACTTTGTAGTAACAGATATTAGATAATGACCAGTAGCAAGAGATGTTTTCTCTCCCCCTTCCCTGGCTTGGGTAGCGTGACCAATTGTACCAGCCCTAACAGTTGAAAAAAAAGTGATTGAACTTGAGACCTCCTTGTCTGCATTTCTTAGTGGTACCTGTGGCATGTATTAATCCAGTGAGTCGTTGGAAGAGTTTACATTTTGAATGTATTACTAGCATATTGAAATAAATAGGAGCTACGACTTGGAAAGATATAATTCAACCTAATCAGTTTGTGTTGGTTGTGCAGGTAACTGTCCCAATCATATATAGCCACTGTGTCCTCCATATCCCTTGAACCCATTTTGTTTCATACACCTATTCAATTTAATCTTGAATGTTGACAATTTCTGCCTCAACCATGAATCCTCAGAGTGAATTCCACATCTTGAAAACTCTCTTTGTGAAGAGGGTTTCTCCTGCTTCCTGTTCTAAATGTAACATTTAATCTCTTATTTGTGGTTTCTTATTGAACCTCCATCAGAAAAGGGTCTAATTCTAACTCAACTCCCTCTAACTATCCTGCATATTGCCACGCTAATCTGTGATGTTCTGAATTACAAAGCAGTTCCACAGAGCAGATAGATTCCCAATGAATCTACATTGTGCACTCGCTAAAGCATCACTATCCTCCAGTTTAGAACCCAATACTGAACACAGCACTCTAATTAAGGTCCAATTAAGGTTTATAAGGGATCATTATTACCTTGTAGTTTTTATATTCTGTGCCTCTTGCAATAAAATCTGCTTGATTAACCTGAGCTGTTGCCTTTAATGTCCCGTGAGTCTGTGACCTCAAATCCCTTTGCTCTTCCACAGCAGACGCCTCCTACCATTATGAGTTTAAAAAATTCTGACGAAAGACCGTTGACCTGAAATCAGTTTCCCTTGCCATATGTGCTACCTGATCTGCTAAATAGCTTTTAAAACTAAAATATATCACCTCACATTTACTGATTTTCAGTTCGATCTGCCAGATTTTAATCCATTCCCCCACTTCATCAGTGTTACTTTGACCTTCTGAAGAACTAATTATACCCCTTATTTTTGGCATCATCTGCAGGCATTTGCACCATTTCCTCCAGGTCTTATCTAAATAATTGTCCCAGTGAACAGAAGCAAGCATACAACTGAATGCTCAGAAAAACTGCCCATAAATGAGAGGGTAGTGAGTTGAATAGTTGTAAATGCATTTCACTAACATTCAGTGTGAAATCTTAGATTTTGCTTATACATACCCAGGCTTTCTTGAGTGTAGGAAATATCTTGGGACAAAAAACAATAGTCAGAAAGAGGAATCACCTCCAACTTGCTGTACTACCATCTAGTGGTCAAATCACATATTCTGATCAAGAGCTGTGGATTGAGGCTAGCCAGATCTGGCATGTTATATCAATATTTTAAAAATATTTCATGGGATATAGGTGTCACAGGCCAGGCCAGCATTTATTGTTCTTCCCTAATTGTCCTTTTTTCAAAAATATTTGATTCAAGGCATTTTCATATAAACAAACAAAAGCAGAAGAACAACCATACAACATTATAAACAATCAAAACCCATTCCCCCTCCCCCACTTCCCCAATACCTCCCGTCTCCCATCCTGTCTTCCCCATTTTAACCCCTTTACTCCCCCCAGCCCACTCCCCGTTTGCTGACTCCTCAATCCTCCTTAAAGAAATCGATAACCGGCTTCTACCTCCGAGTGAACCCATCAACCGACCCCCTCAGGATGAAGACCTTCTCCAGCCTTAGGAATTCTGCCAGGTCATTCACCCACACCCCCGATTTTCGCAGCTCCGAGTCCCTCCACCAACCAAAATCCGTCTCTGGGCTATCAGGGAGGCAAAGACCAAAATATCGGCCTCTCTTGCCGAACTCCCGGGTCCTCTGACACCCCGAATATTGCCACTTCTGGACTCCGCAAACTTCTGCCAGAACCCCCTCAGCTTCAAACATGCCCAAAACAGGTGAACGTGATTCGCGGGCCCTTTACTCACCACCCATGTGGCGACTAGGGGCTTTTCACAGTAACTTCATTTGAAGCCTACCCGTGACAATAAGCGATTTTCATTTCATTTCATTTTCAATTAAGCAGCCTCCTCACATTTGCCGACAACCGCCTCCCTTTAACAAAACCTGTTTGGTCCTTGCCTGTCACCCCCGGGACGCAGTCCTCAATTCGCGAGGCCAACACCTTCGCTAACAGCTTGCCGTGGATGTTCAGTAACGGGCGGCACAACCCACACTCTATCAGGGAGATGGAAGCTTGTGGCAGTGTAGGAGAGAATTCCCCCCCTCTTCCTTGCCTCATTATTACACCCTCACCAGCAGTGGCCCCAGGTGCCGATTCATATAACCTACTATAAATTGTCTCAAACATGCCATTCACATCCTCCGGGTCTAACACCACTCTCCCCTTATCGTCCTTTACTCAGCCAATCATCCTCGCCGCCTCAGTTGGTGAGCCAGCATCCTGCCCGTCTTCTCACCGTACTCATATACTGCCCCACCACCTTCCTGTGGACATAAACCCAAACTCCATCTGGAGCCTCTGCCTCTCCTGGACCTCTCGAGTACTTTCTGTCCACCTTCAGGATCTCATCTACCAGCCTTGCCATCTCCACCTACTTCACTGTCTCACTATGCTCCCGAATTGAGATAAACTCCCCCTAACCACCGCCTTGAGCGCCTCCCACAGCGTGGCGTGACCTCCCCTGTGTCATTTAGCTCCATATACCCCCGAATGGCAGTCCTCACCCGCTCGCACTCCTCCTCATTCGCTAACTGCCCCACATCCAGCCTTCACTGCGGGCACTGGGCTCCACTCCGGTCCCCACACACATCCACCAGGGCAGCGGGTGGTCAGAGACCACGATCACCAAATACTCCGAATCAACCACCCCCGCCAGTAACGCCTTGTCCATCATGAAAAAGTCAGTCCGGGACTACACCCGGTGCACATGGTAGAAGTATGAAAATTCCTTCATTCTCGTTCTCCCAAACCTCCTTGGGTCCACTCCCCCCATGTGCTCCATAAACCCCTTCAGCTCCTTCTCCACTGCCGACACTCTCACCAACCTTGGGCTCGACCAGTCCAAACTCAGCTCTGTAACCGTATTGAAAGCCCCCCCCCCCAACATGATCAACCGGTGCGAGTCCAAATCAGGAATCTTTCCCAGCACCTGCTAATGAACTCTACATCATGCCAATTTGGGGCATAAACATTTACCAGGATCATTGGCAACCCCTCCAGCTTTCCACACACTATCACAAACCTCCCCATGTCCCTTCGCCAATTCTGCTCCCAGGTCCTGGTGCACCTACAGCTCGTTCCCTCCCAGGTGCACTTCCTCACCTGCCTTGCCCATTGGAGGATCTTCCCGTTACACAGAAAACGATGCACCGCATCACCATTGCCCTTTGGGGCTCGCCCGCCTGTGGCTTCTTCATCAGCGCCCTGATCTCTCAGTCGACCTCCGGGGACCGGTGAAAGGCCCCTCTTCATCAGCTTCTCCAGTATTTTGGTCACGTATGTGCCGGCCTCTGCACCTTCGCTGCTTTCGGACATCCCAACAATCCTCAGATTTTGTCTTCTGGAGCGATTTTCCAGATCCTCCACCTTCTCCTTCAGCCTCTTTTGGGTCTCCCACATAACCCCCATCTCTGCTATATGCTCATGCTCCCTCACCACCTCCTCTACTTTTTGGATCGCCCGGCCCTGGGACTCCAGCCTCTGCTCCATTCTCTCGATCTTCGACTTAATCGGTTCCACCACCTTGGCCAGGCCTTCCAGGGATTCCTTCCTCTGCTGACTGAACTTTGCATTTAGAAACTCCATTAGCTGCTCCGTTGACCACTGGGCGGCAGGGCAGCTCCCTTGCCCTCCGCCATCTTATCCTGTGGTGCACCTCCTGTTCCAGCAGCTCTTTTCTTCTTGCTGCACTCCTAGTTCGTAGATCCATCCACCAGCCACACTAGAAGAGTAAAACCTTCCATAGGCACTCCTGCACCCCTTGCCATAAAATACTTCGCACTTCAAGCGGGGAAAAGGCTAAAAATGAGCAGGAGCCACCAAATGAGCGATCGCTCACTTCATGGCAATCACCGGAAGTCTTCCCTAATTGTCCTTGTGACAGTGAGTCACCATCTGTTTTTTCCGATAGTCACCATCTTGAACCAGTGCAGTACATTTGGTATAGGTACATTACTGATAGAAAGGGAGTTCCAGGATTTTGACCCAGTGAAGGAATGGTGATATAGTTTCAAATTAGGCTTGGAGGAGACCTTACAGGTGGTGGTGTTCCCATGTATCTGCTACCCTTGTCCTTTTATGTGGTAGAGATTATGGGTTTGAAAGGTGCTGTTAAAGAAGCCAAGGTGAATTTCTGCAGTGCATCTTGTAAATTGTACATTCTGCTGCAAGCTTCGGTGGTGGAAGGAATGAATGTTGAAGGTGGTGGATGGGGTGCCAATCAAACGGGCTGCTTTGACCTGGATGGTGTCGATCTTCTTGAACATTGCTGGAGTTGTAATCACCCAGGCAAGTGGAGAGTATTCCATCACAGGCCTAACCTGTACCTAATTAATGGTGGACAGGCTTTGGGAGTCATATAATATAATTAATAATGTTTTAGATTCAATCGTTGCCTGTATTGATTTGGCTTACCTAAGTCGACGAAGTGGTTTAAGGGGGTGAAATATACCAAAGCTCCTGCTCCTATTATGGGTTGATTAATATGCTGCTGCTCCATTGTGAGCTGCCTGTGGGGGAAGCGCGGTTTCTGGTGGGTCACGGGATGGCCCTTCCACCATCACCATAAGCGTTCTGGGGTCTCCCACCCCTAATTGTCTCAGCCCTTATTCAATCCTTCTTCACCTAATACTTCAGCTGCCGGTCAGTTCTAGTGCATGACCACAGATTACCTTTAGCCATCACTGCTGAAGCGGGTGGGGGTGCTGTGAGGGCCGCTGGTGAGAAGACAGATCACAGATGGCATTTCTTTAGAGGACTACTCCAGACTGAGCTTTATCAGACTGTCATCCAGATGACGGCACAGTCGGCAGACTAAGGCAGGTAATTCCCTGGCAAAATCTGGCAGTTTCCAGCTGGCTTTACTAGCGTCATTCTGCCACTTGACGTTTCCATTCATAAAAACATGAATGGAAACGTCAAATGGCTGAACATCTTTCCATCAGAATGCTGTGGTCAAAATCTGAAGAGTAGTATTCCTGATCACATGGGTAGTTTATTCAATACATGGCCGTCTTTTTCCGATACAGAATTCGCGGGTGTTTTACTTGCCGTTTTTATGAATGGAAACGTCAAGTGGCAGAATGACGCTAGTAAAGACAGCTTGAAAGCTGTTTGATTCGCGAACTGCTTTCACAACAGAATCCACTCTGCAGAATCCACAGACAATGATACTATTTGGAAGTTTTAGTTTGGGCATTAATTTCCAAAAAAGTGACTCGCATGATACATGAGATATAGCATAAAACATGTTTTGGGGACAAAAATTTAGGGGTCGCATGATACGCGAGTATATACGCTAGGTTGAGTGACAAAGACAGAGGGCCGATTCTCTGCAACGGCGGAGAATCGGGAAGGCTGCCGTGAAAGAGGCCGTCACCCACGGCAGCCTCCGCGCCCCCTCCCGGGACCCGATTCTCCCCCCCCCATCGGGGCTAGGAGCGGGGCCCCGGGGGTCTCGGCGGCGCGGCCTTGACGACCGTCGTCAAGAATGGAAGCCCGAATGGAAGCCAAGAATGACGCGTGGCTGGCGCCTGTATGACGTCAGCCGCGCATGCGCAGGTTGGCTGGCTCCAACCCGCGCATGCGCGGATGACGTCATCACGCAGACGGCTCCGACCCGCGCATACGCGGAGCCGTCTTTTCCCTCCGCCGCCCCGCAAGACGTGGCGGCTTGATCTTGCGGGGCGGCGGAGGGAAAATAGTGCGTCCGTTACGAACGCAGGCCCGAGGCCCGTTACGGACGCGGGCCTTTGCCCTCCTTGGCACGGCCGTGGTACTGCTGTGCCATTCGGGCGCCTATAAGCCCCAAATGGGCTTCTGGCCCCCGTTTCACGATGGTGGCGATCAGGTGTGGTTGCCGCCGCCGTGAAAAGGTCGTAAACGGCCGGCCACTCGGCCCATCGGCATCGCCGTTCGCCGTGAAAAACAGCGAGCGGCGATTCGTGGAGTGGGCCGAGCGTGGGGGGAGGGGAGAATAGCGCGGGGTCGTAAAAAATGTCGGGAGGCCCTCCTGCTATTCTCCCAGGCATCGTGGGGAGCGGAGAATCGTGCCCAGAGAGTATAGATAATGAGTAGATACTGTAATTGGCAGAATATGATGAGTAGTGTCTGACAGGAGAGCTGAGTTGAGGGCTCAACTATTCACCATATTTATTAACAACTTAGATAATGGAATAGACATCCACATATCCAAATTTGATAATGACACAAAGGTAGATGGTGTTTTTAGCAGTGTAGATAGAAACATAAAATTACAGAGACATTGACAGATTAATTGAATGGACAAAACTGTAGGCAATTGTGAGGATATCCAGTTTGAACCTAAAAGAGTTAGAAAGCATACTTTCTTTTTTTAAATAAATTTAGAGTACCCAATTATTTTTTCCCAATAAAGGGGCAATTTAGTGTGGCCTAATCCTATCCTGCACATCTTTGGGTTGTGGGGATGAAACACGCAGACACGGGGAGAATGTGCAAACTCCACACAGATAGTGACCCGGGGCCAGGATTGAACCCGGGTCCTTGGTGGCATGGGGCAGCAGTGCTAACCACTGCACCACTGTATCACTCCAGAAAGTATACTTTATAAATGGTGAAAAGCTAGAAATAGTAGAAGTCCAGAGAGACTTGGGGTATCCATTTACATAGATCATTCAATGTCTTAAACAGGTACAGAAAATGATCAAAAAGGCTAAAGAAGAGATCCTTCAGCTATAAAAAGCCCTGGTTAGATCACAACTGGGATGCCCTGAGCAGTTTCATGGAGTGTCTTAAAAGAGAAAAGCAGGGCAGCACGATGGCGCAGTGGTCAGCACTGCTGTCTCACGGAGCTGAGGACCCGGGTTCGATCCTGGCCCCGGGTCACTGTCCGTGTGGAGTTTGCACATTCTCCCCATGTCTGCGTTGGTCTCACCCTTCTAACCTAAAAACGATGTGCAGGGTAGGTGGATTGGCCATGCTAAATTGCCCCTTAATTGGAACAAAAGAATTGGGTACGCAAAGTTTTAAAAAAAGAGGAAAGTGAGGCAGAATGGTGGAGAGGTACAGAAGGCGAATTCCAGAGCTTGGAGCCTTGAAATGGAAGGTGGGTGAAGTGATTACAATCAGGGACACTCAAGAGACCAGAATTAGAAGAGCGCAGAAATCCCAAAGAATTGTGCGTTGAGATTACAGAAATAGAGAGCGTAATGTAAACAGGCATGAAAGTTTTAAAATCAAGATATTGCTTAACCAGGAGCCATTGTAGGCCAGCAAGCACAGGAGTGATGTGAGGTAAGAAACGGGCGGCAGAGTTTTTGGTGACCTCAGGTTTATGAAGCGTAGAATGTAGGAGACCAGATGGAAGTGCATTGGAATAGTCAAGTCTAGAGGGAAAAGCAAGGGGATTGCAGTCCCTTAATTACAAGAGAAGTGGGGGATGGGCTGTGAACTGATTAAAGTTACTTCAAAATATAGCAACGAAAAAGCAGGCCAGAGACAAAAGACGAATCAAGAATTAAAAAAACAAACAATAACATATAGAACATAGAACAGTACAGCACAGTACAGGCCCTTCAACCCACAATGTTGGGCCGACCATTTATCCTAATCGAAGATTAACCTAACCTGCACCCCTTCAATTTATTGCTGTCCATGTGCTTGTCTAAGAGTCGCCTAAATGTCCCTAATGACTCTGACTCCACCACCTCTGCTGGCAGTGCATTCCACTCTTCCACCACACTCTGTGTAAAGAACCTACCTCCATCTCCCCTATACTTTCCTCCAATCACCTTAAAATGATGTCCCCTCTGTGGTGAATGTGATTCACACCGGATTGTAATCTGTATATACATGTGTCTGTATTGTAAGTGCAGTTGCACTACCTGTCCTCCAGGGGGAGTAGCTCTGGGAATGCTCGAGTTGTATGGGGCTTCTCCCTTGGCTCTGCCCAGGACTCCTCCCCCGGAAGCTCCTGTATAAAAGCTCAGTGCCACATGGTCAGCCGGCCAGTTCACCGAAAGTTCAATGGCTAACCGGCTGGCTCTGTTGTGAGTATATTAAAACAGCTATTCTAATCCTACAAGCACGTGTCCGTAGAATTGTTGGTTTCAACACCCTCGTGACAGCCATTTCCACACTGGGGGAAAGTCTCTGGCTATCCACTCTATCCATGCCTCTCATCAGAGGGGCTGGTTTAGCACAGGGCTAAATCGCTGGCTTTGAAAGCAGACCAAGGCAGGCCAGCAGCACGGTTCAATTCCCATACCAGCCTCTTCGAACAGGCGCCGGAATGTGGAGACTAGGGGCTTTTCACAGTAACTTCATTTGAAGCCTACTTGTGACAATAAGCGATTTTCATTTTCATCACCTTGTACACCTCTATCAAGTCACCTCTCTGCCTATATAATAATATGAATGAGCTCCCCAACCCTCTCCCCTCACACCAATATAAACTCTCACCCCATCATACCCCACCTCTCCGTAACTGTTAAAATTGTTTATTGGTTTTGCACTATATATTACATATTTTTAGGGTTTTAGTTTTTTTACAAAGCCTGCAGCTTTGGTTGGTGCTGCTGATAGCCAGCTGAACAGGATTCTTCAGCGGGTGATTAGGGAGATAAAGGCAAGGGCATATGCCCTACTCCCCTTGAATGGTTCTGGCTAGTCTGATACCTTGAAGACTGCCACTTCGGGCTTGGCTCCACACTCACCCCACAACCTTGGACATTGCTTCAAAGAAGGGGAAGTTGAGAATTAAAGATCATCTAGATTAGGGCTTGAAGAAACCCTGAGTGGAAAATCCAAATATGAAGTCATAAAATTGGTGATGGGCAAAGCTCCCTGAGGCAATGAAAGCTTATTGGCTTTACACAGTTTTATACTTCACAATTAATTATTTTCATTGTAAAATCAAAGAGATTTGGATTCCTCAGACCAACTCTTCGCCAAGTCACTCACCAATGTACACAGATTTTCTGCAAAGGTGCTGTAGAGAATGTATTCATGACCTCAGCCAAGTTGACCAGAGGTCAGTGCTATCTTCACAATGACAGTACACAAAATTAGACAGCAACTCATCCAGCTGACTCTCACCTAAATTTTGAGTAACTATTTGAAAAGCCATCCCCAACTGGTACAAGAAGACCTGAAGAGAAGTAAATTTGAAGGATGGTATGAAACAGAAAACAGAGGGCAGTTAAGGGCAGCTTTGCAGAGTGGCAGTAAGTGAGAAGTGGGGCTGGATTCTCTGATTCTGAAGCTATGTCTCCACGCCAGCGTGGGAATGGTGACGTTTTACAAGAGGGAAAATGGCGTAAAACGGCCACCGATCCTCCGTTTGGCTGGGGGATAGCATCAAGGCGTGGCACGTCTCCCAACAGGGAGAGAACGTCAGATGGGGGTGGGGGGACACAACACCAAGGAGGGGAAAGCAGAAGGGTAAACAAAAGGAGATGTATGGCAGGCCATGGGGGTGGGTGGCAGCAAGAGGGAGAGGAACAAAATGACAGGGGCCGGAAGGACTTTATTTAGACTGGCTTCAGAAGGTCAATCTCGGAAACAAGGAACAAGATGGCACTGCAAATAGCCACTTTGGAGGGTCCCTGGTCAAAGGGGAATCCCGGAGTGCCAGGGGATCACCCACGAGGCATGCACAACTTCGGCGGCCACTCCCTTGAGTGCAAGAACATCCTTCCTCAGAAAAGGAGACCAAAACTGCACACAGTATTCTAGGTGGCCTTACCAAGGCCCTGTATAATTGCAGCAACACAACCTGCTTCTGTACTCGAAACCTCTCGCAATGAAGGCCAACATACCATTTGCCTTCTTTACTGCCTGCTGCACCTGCATGCTTACCTTCAGTGACTGGTGCACAAGGACACCCAGGTCTCTCAGCACACTCCCCTCTCCCAATCTGCCTTCCTGTTTTTGCTTCCAAAGTGAATAATCTCACACCTATCCAAATTATACGGCATCTGCCATTGATTTGCCCACTCGCCCAACCTGTTGAGATCATGCTGTAGGATCCCTGCATCCTCATCACAGTTCACCCTCCTACTCAACTTGGTATCATCTGCAAACTTTGAGATGTTACATTTTGTTCCCTCATCCAAATCATTAATATATTGTGAATAGCTGGGGTCCCAGCACCGATCCCTGTGGCATCCCACTAGCTACTGCCTGCCATTTTGAAAAGGACCCATTAATCCCTACTCTTTGTTTCCTCTCTGCCAACCAGTTTTCTATCCACCTCAATACACTTCCCCAATCCCATGCGCTTTAATTTTGCACGATAATCTCTTATGCGGGACTTTGTTAAATGCCTTCTGAGAGTCCAGATATACCACATTGACTGGCTCTGCCTTGTCAACTGTACTGGTTACATCTTCAAAGAATTCCAACAGATTTGTCAAGCATGATTTTCCCTTCATAAATCCACGCTGACTCTGACTGATCCTGCTACTGGTTTCTAAATGTTCTGCAATAAGTCCTTGGTCATGGATTCAAGAATTTTCCTCACTACCGATGTTAGGCTTACTGGTCTATAATTCCTTGCTTTCTCTCTACCTCCCTTTTTGAATATTGGAGTGACATGAGCTACCCTCCAATCTGAAGGGACTGTTCCAGAGTCTACAGAATCCCGGAAGATGACCACCAATGCATCCACTATTTCCTGAGCCGCCTCCTTAAGCACTCTGGGCTGCAGATTCTCAGGCCTTGGGGATTGATCCACCTTCAATCCCATCAATTTTCCCAGCAACCATTTCTCTACTAATGTTGATCTCCCTCAGTTCTACCCTCTCGCTATAGCTTTCATTCTCCAACATTTCTGGTATCTGATTTGTGTCCTCATTTGTGAAGACAAAACCAAAGTGTGCATTCAATTGCTCAACCATTTCTTTGTCCCTTATTATGCATTCCCCTGTTTCCGTCTGTAGGGCCTACATTTCTCTTTACCAATCTCTTTCTCTTCACATATCTATAGAAACTCTTAGTGCCAGTCTTTATGTTCCTGCCAAGCTTACTTTTGTACTGTACTTTCCCCTTCTTAATCAATCCCGTTGTCCTTTTTTGCTGAATTCTAAACTGCTCCCAATCCTCAGACCTATTATTTTTCTTGGCCAATCTGTATGCTTCTTCCTTGGATCGGATACTATTTCCAATTTCCTTTGTAAACCATGGGCCCATTTACCATTTTGCTTATGTGGCAGAAAGGGATGTACAGTTGGCTGTAGTTCCTCTGTGCGTTCCTTGAATGTTTGCCATTGTCTATCCACTGTCATTCCTTTAAGTAACTCTCCCCAATCTATCAAGACCAACTCACGTTCGTCTCATATCTTCATAGTTCCCTTTATGATTCAGCACCCTAGTCTCTGAATCAACTACACTTCACTCTCCATCTTGATAAAAATTTCTATCATGCTATGGTCGCTCATCCCCAAGGAGTCTCACACAGCCAGATTGGCAATGATTCCCTTCTCATTACACAGTACCCAGTCTAAGATGGCCTGCTCTCTAGTTGGTTCTTCCACATATTGGTCAAGAAAACCATCTCATATACACTCCAAGAATTCCTCCTCTACGGCAGTTTGGCTAATTTGATTTGCCCAATCTATGTGACGATTAAAATCACCCATGATCACCGATGCTCCCTTATTACATGCATCTCTGATTTTGTGTTCAATGCAATTCCCAACATCACTGCAGTTTGGGGGTCTTTATATGACACCAACTAGTGTTTTTTGCCCCTTGGTATTTCTCAACTCTATCCATACAGACTCCACATTGTCAGAACTAATATCATTTCTCACTACCGTGTTAATTTCCTCTTTAACCAGCAGTGCCACGCCACCACCTTTTCTTTCATGTCTGTCTTTCCTAAACATTGAAAACCCTGGGACAGGGGACGGAAGGACCCAAGGAATCCCAAAAATGTCCTGCAGAGAAGAAGAAACATGAGGGGCCTGGCCCTCCCAAGCCTACCACTAGGCAGCACAGCGGAAAGAACCAGACATAGAATGGGTGAGGATGGAGGAGGGCTCCTGTACAGGGACGACCCACCAGGCCGTTGCCACGGCAGCGCTCCCATCCCCACCAGAAATTGACAAAGGCGGGGAGGGGAAGGGGAAAGAACTGCTTATATGTAAATAGATAACAATTTCCCACTGTATAATATGAGACCTAAGAAAATATCTGAAAACACCAAGGCGTTTTTGGGGGGGGGGGGGGTTCAATATCAATGGAAATTTCTTGTATACTGTACTCAATGCACACCCTTGCCAAATGTACAATGTATAAAATGAAAAACGGCAATAAAAACATTTTCAAAAAAAAAATGATAGGGTGTGGAAACTTGTAGATTAAACAAAAATGACCGGGGTGAATATGGGTCAGTCGTGCAGACCAAATAATGTGTTGAACTATACCAAAGTACAGAAAGAAACAAACTTGCAAAGTGGGTTTTAAAAAATCTGCAAATTAAATTTAATATCGTGAAGCAGCAGGTGGTGGGTAGGAGGAATAAAGAAGTTACTTGCCCCTGAAAGGTAAGAATCAAAATGGAATAGAGCAAAGAAATATTGGAAATCAAATGCATAAATCACTGCATATGAACAAGGGTAGTCGTTTTTTGGGTTGGCATATGTATATCTCAAAGCTACGTTAGAATAGGAACAGGAGTAAACCATTTGCTTCTTCAGGCCTGTCCCACCATTGAGTGAGATCATGACTGATCTACAGCTTAACTCTATTTACCCACTTTTGCCCAATGTCATTTAATTCTTCTGGACCACAAAAGTGTATTATTCTCGGATTTAAAATCACAATTTTTAAGTTACAGCAGAGGAGAGTTCCAAATTTATCCCAGCCTTTGTGGTAAAAATATTAAATATAGCAATGCAAGTTGGTACGGTCATAATAAATATTGGAGGTCATTTCAGGTGGAAGAAAATACAAAAGTTAAAATAAAGAAGTTAAATATTGTATTGGATCAAAGGAAGTGGCTTATAATGTTGCCAGAAAAAGTGATAAGCCTAAGGATTGGGAAAATTCATAAAAAAGGGAAAAGCAAATATATATGCAAGCGAGTAACATAAAGGCAGATTGTAAAAGCTACTTTAGGTATGTGAAAAGGAAAAGATTAACAAGGACAAATGTGGAGGAAGATGGGAGAATTTAGAATGGAGAATAGGGAAATGGCAGAGAGACTAAACAATTACTTTGTGTCGGTCTTCATGAAGGAAGTTACAGAGAATTTCCCAGAAATACTAGGAACCAAGGGACTGGTGAAAATGAGGAAAGGAAGGAAATTTGTATTAAGAAAGAGGCAGTACTTGAAAAAATAATTGGATTAAAGGTTGAGAAATACCCTGGATCAGACGAGCTGCATCCCAGAATTGTGAAGGATTTCGTAGAGAGAGAGTGGATACATTGGTGGTTACCTTTCAAAATTTTATAGATCCTGAGGAAGTTCCTGCAGACTGGAAAGTGGCAAATGTCACTCCACTATTTCAGAAGGGAGGAAGGGAGGAAACTGAGAACTACACACCTGTTAGTTTGATGTCAGTAGTAGGGAATATTCTAGAATCTGTTATAAAGGATGTGATAACTGGACACTGGAAAATAATATGATTGGGCAGAGTCAACATGGATTTATAAAAGAGTAATCATGTTTGATAAAATTTGGAGTATTTTGAGAATGTTACTTGTGGCATAGATAAAGGAGAACTAATTGATGTGTATTTGGATTTTCAGAAGGCTTTTGGTAAACTCCCACACAGGTGGTTAATAAACAAAATTCGGGATTGGCGGTAATATCTGGTATGGATTGAGAATTGGTTCACCGTCAGAAAACAGAGAAAAGGAATAAACAGGCCACTCTCCGGATGGCAGGCTGTCACTAGTGGGGTACTGCAAAGAATACTGTTTAGGTCACAGCTGTTCATATATCTATTTCAATGATTTGGATGTGGGGACAAAATCTAAGAGTTCCAGATTTGCTGAAGAGACAAGCTAGGTGGGAATGTGAGTTGTGAGGAGGATGCAAAGTGACCTCAAGGGGATTTGATCAGGTTAGGTGAATGGACAAAAACATGGCTGATGGAATATAATTGAATAAGTGTAAAGTTATCCACTTTGGTAGAAAAAACAGAAAGACAGCATATTTCTCAAATGATGAGAGATTGGGAAGTGTTGTTGCCAATGGACCTGGGTGTCCTTCATAAGTCACTGAAAGCCTAGCACGGTGATGCAGTGGTTAGCAGAGGACCCGGCCCCATGTCACCGACTGCGTGGAGTTTGCACATTCTCCCTGTGTCTACGTGGGTCTCACACCCACAACCCAAAATGATGTGCAGCTAAATTGTCCCTTAATTGGAAATAAAAAGAATTGGGTACTCTAATTTTTAAAAAAAAACCTAAAAGCCAGCATGCGGGTGGAGCAAGCAATTAGGAAGACAAATGGTCCATTGGCCTCCATTGCAATGGGATTTGAGTGCAGCAGTAAATATGTTTTGCAGCAATTGTATCAAGTCCTGGTGAACCCGTAGTTGGAATATTGTGTATAATTTTGAGCTCCTTATCTTAGAAAGGAGTCATAAAGCGCAGAAAAGGCCCTTCGGCCCATCAAGTCTGACAACTATACCTAATCTCAATGCTAATCCCACTTTTTTTTTATTTTTTATAAATTTAGATTACCCAATTATTTTTTCTATTAAGGGGAAATTTAGAGTGGCCAATCCACCTACTCTGCACATTTTTGGGTTGTGGGGGCGAAACCCACGCAGACACGGGGAGAATGTGCAAACTCCACACGGACAGTGACCCAGAGCCGGGATCGAACCTGGGACCTCAGCGCCGTGAGGCGGTTGTGCTAACCACTAGGCCACCGTGCTGCCCTATGCTAATCCCACTTAACAGCTAGTCCCATATCCTTGAATATGATGGTGTTGAAGTGCTCATCCAAGTGTTTTTTAAAGGTTGTGAGGGTCCAGCCTCCACTACAGTCCCGGCTAGTGAACTCCAGATTCTCAACACCCTCTGAAATTTGTTTTTCTCAAATCCCCTCGGAATCTCCTGCCCCTCACCCTAAAACTATGTCCCCTTGTGATTGACCCCTCAACCAAGAGGGACAGTTGCTTCCTACTTAGCCTGTCCAAACCCCTCAAAGTCTTGTACACATCAATTGTTTTTTTTGAAGTGTTTTTATTGGGTTTTCACATCCTGTATCTCATAATTCATAAGTTACATATTACAAAGCTGCACAAAAAAGGAAAAATAATCAAGATTAACAGAAATCACATATATTTACAGGCAATTGTCTTTCCTCCTGTTGTGGCTGTGGCCTCTCTTTAGTCGACATACATCTGTTACAATCCCCCGTATGGCGAGAGAATAGAATAGAATAGAATAATAGCTTATTGTCATGTATACACCTCAATCATGTCCTCCCTCAGCCTTTTCTGCTCTAAATAATACAATCCAAGCCTATCCAGTCTCTTCTTATAGTTCAGATGCTCCATCCCAGGCAACATCCTGGTGAATCTCCACTGTGCCCTCCTCCTCCAGTGCAATCAGCCCCTTCCTATAGTGAGGTGACAAGGACTGCACACACTACTCCAGCTGTGGCCTAACCAATATTCTGTACAGCTCTAACATTACCTCCTTGCTCTTATATTCTGTGCCACTACTGATAAAGGCAAGTGCTCCGTTTGCCTTCTTAATTACATGCTGCATATCCTGAATCAACCAATACCTTTCCAAGTGGAAATTAATTCTCTCCTTCAGAATTTTCTCTAATAGTTTCCCTACCACTGATGTGACACACACCAGACTCTAATTTCTTGGTGTATCTCTACCACCCTTTTTGAAAAATGGAACAACATTAATTGTTCTCCAGTCCTCTGGCACTCCCCCGTGGCCAGAGAGGAGTTAAAAATTTGCATCAGAGCCCCTGTAATTTCCTGACTCGCTTACACAGCAGCCTGGGATGCAATTCATCCGGATTTGTCTATTTTTAATCCCGGCAAAGCCTCCAATACCTCCTCACTTCCTATGTCAAACTGCTCAAGGTCCTCACAGTCCCATTTCCTGAAATCTGTACCTACGTCCTCCTTCTCCTCGGTAAAGACCAATGAGAAGTATTCATAGAACATCCTAGCAATGTCCTGCAGCTTCACACACACATTGCTCCTTGGTCTCTAATGGTCCGTACCCTTTCCCTGGTTAACCTCTTCCCCTTAATGTATATATAGTATATCTTAGGATTCTCCTGAATCCTATTCGCAAATCTTTTTTATGCCCCATATTTGCTCTTCTAATTGCTTTCTTAAGTTCCCTCTTGCACTTCCTATATTCCTCGCGGGCCACAGTTAAAATTCTCCTTTTCGACTTGCTAAAAGCCTTTCTCTTCCCCCTTGTCGCATCCTGGGATGCCCCAGAGACATCCAGGGCTCTCTGAACTTATTGTTGCTACATTTCCCTCCAGGGAACATGTTGGACCTGTACTCTCACCATCTCCTTTTTGAATGCCTTCCATTGTATATTTTCCCACAAGAGGCTGTTCCCAGTCAACTTTAGCCAGGTCCTGCCTTATTTTAGTAAAATCTTCCTTGCCCGAATCCAAAACTGCCAGGTCACCTTTTTCCTTGCCAAAACAAGCTAGAACCACACCGTGTTGTGGTCACTAGCACTATCACTAAAATGCACCTCTTCTGCCACTTTGAACACTTGTCCAGCTTGGTTCCCCAGATTCAGCACTGCTCTATTTCTTGTTGGACCTTCTACATATTGATACAAAAACTTCCCTGAATACGTTTCAAGACATTTTCTCCCTCTAAACCCCTTTACACCAGTGTTTTTCAAACTTTTTCCCCCCGGACCCACTCTTACCAACCGGCTGACCTTCCGGACCATGCCGGCTGACCTTCACGGCCGACGTTGGCTAACCTTAGCGACCTACACCAGCCGACCTTAACAACCTACTCTGGCCGACCTTTGTGACCGATGCTGGTTGTCCTTTACGACACACCATTATTGCTTACCTTTATTCCAACAGGTGAGCCTGCTTGGTCCTCACAATCTCACTTGCCTTGTCATTCAATGTTACACTTCTGCTAAGGACTTCAACTGACGATTTAGGTTCTCGCTGCATCCTTTGAAAAAAATCAAGAGATTTGTCCTCCAACTCACCATGCTTAGCCTTCAAATACTTTTGAAGTTTTGAGGATTTTAAACTTTAATTTGCAAGTACTTCTTTGCATATATCACACATTGGCTTTGAATCTTGATTTGCATTGGCACAATTAACAAAGCTATACCAAAAGAAATCATCTTTATACGGCTTTGTTCCCGATTTCAGTTTCTTCTAAATGGGTTGTTCACTAGAGGCCCTGGAACTCTGTATGGAGCTAACACTAGCACTGCTCTGTCCTGCCGTGGAGTCCCCTGAGAAGCTCTCTCCAGCAGATTCAGTTGTGAGATCCTGGCCTGTTTGTGTCTCTGGCCCTCTCTTCATTATTACCAAAAAAATCATCTCAGTTCTTCACACATCCTGTTGCTTGCTTGCTTGCTGGCAGCTGCAAGATTGAGTAATTTCTCCTCTGTCATTTTGCACCCAAAGAAGTTATTCTTTTTTTTAACTTTTAAACTTTATTTCCAATACTTGATTTTCCCAAGTTTATGACTTTTTACTATTGAAAATGAAAGCAATTTTAGTTGAACATACGCATCCTTACATTTATATACAAACTTTGTTTTAAATATATTCCCGTTACTTTAGAAATTTAAAGAAGTATAGAAAAAAGTACAATCTTGTTTTTACTTTACAAACTATGACTTTAGACGAGATGAAGTAACTTCTCAAACACACACAATGTCGCAATATTTCTTACTGCTTCCACTGCATTGACCTATCCATTCAGGTCATCTCCTTCTCCATTCTCACAAAAATGACTTACTTCCTGGTTTCTCGAGAGTGGCAACACAAAGTGATGACTGTAGGTTTCTTCCAGTGTTGACATGTGTCAGCCATATTGACTGGCCTCATTTGATCGGTATATCTGACTGACAAACCTGGCCTAGCTCCCCGCTCACTGTCCAATAACTTACTGTTGACAGATGCATCCGCCCCAGTCACAGACTGCTGACCACTTCCTGACCCGTACTTGACATCGTGGGAGTGCAAGCAGACGTTGTGCCGGCCATTGAGCAGCTTGCCGACGAAGCCGCAGGTTGCATACCACCGATCGGTGGCGGGGGACGAGTCAAGCAACAGAGCACAGCTCCAAACTGGAGCCTTCACAGTTAGCATTGCACGCCCACGAGCCCCCCCCCCCCCCCCTCCTCCAGTGCAGTGACTAACACACAGACCAGTTCTGCGCCACCCTGGCCCCTCAAATACCGCAGCTGTCCACGGCAGGCATTCTTAAAAGCCGGTCACAGGGGCAGCACAATGGTTCAGTGGGTTAGCCCTGCTGCCTCTCAGCGCTGAGGTCCCAGTTCGATCCCGGCTCTGCGTCACTGTCCGTGTGGAGTTTGCACATTCTCCCCGTGTTTGCATGGGCTTTGCCCCCACAACCCAAAGATGTGCAGGCTAGGTAGATTGGCCACACTAAATTACCCCTTAATTGGAAACAAATGAATTGGGTACTCTAAATTTATTTTTTAAAAAGCCGGTCACAGCCGTTGGGTGCTTTTCCCCATGATCAGGAAAGCCACGGCCGACCACTCTGTAATCCCCCCCAACACCTGCCCACAACCCACCCACTGGTCGCAACGCTGACTTTGAAAAACCCTGCTTTACACTTTGACTATCCCAATTTATGTT
Source organism: Scyliorhinus canicula (assembly GCF_902713615.1). Taxonomy (NCBI): domain Eukaryota; kingdom Metazoa; phylum Chordata; class Chondrichthyes; order Carcharhiniformes; family Scyliorhinidae; genus Scyliorhinus; species Scyliorhinus canicula. The sequence goes on from NC_052147.1 coordinate 132,296,403, forward strand.
GGGGAAGTTGAAACCCCCTTAGTATAATTACCCACATGAAGGATGTATTTGTCCGGGGGTGGAGGGTGCAATGGAGGTTCACCAAACTAATCCCTGGGATGGCGGGATTGTCATTATGAAGAGCGATTGGGGAAACTAGACCTGTATTCACTAAATTTTTGAAGAATGTTAGGTGATCTCATTGAAATGTACTACATTCTTATCAGGCATGATGTAGATAGGATGTTTCCCCCTGGGTGCTGAGTCTAGAACCAGTGGACAAAGTCTCAGATTAAGGGGTAGGCCATTTAAGACCGAGATGAGGAGGAATTTCTTTCCCCAAGAAGGGGTGAAACTTTGGAATTCTCTCCTCCTGAAGAATTTTGAAGTTCAGTCATTGAGCATGCTCAAGACAGAAACACATAGATTACTGGATACTAATGACATCAAGAGATATAGCAAGAGTAAAAGAAATGGCATAGAGGTAAATGGGGTAAATATCTGAATGATGGAACAGTTTTGACGGGCCCTGTGGCCTACTCCTGCTCATATATCCAATGTTCCTAAAAGAAAGGGATATAATGTAAAATTTTATATATCTTATGACCCCTTACAGGGAAAGAGCTGTATAACATCTACTTCCCCTCCTACATACCTGAGAATGAGCTACTCAGGTGACGAGGGGGTGGAGCTCCCTCCTAATTGGAGGAGCTCCCCACAGATTATAGACCCCGACCTGGAGGCAGTCCGGGAAAGAAGACCCTGCAGGGAGTGGAGAGGAGTGATTGTTGTGACTAGTGTGGAATAAAGTGAGCCCTGTCAGCCTGGGCCCTCGTGGAGTCTTTGCCTCCATCTACAACACTGGCGACGAGGATCAAGTGGAACTGCCATTAGAGGCAAGTGCTGCAACCTCGGATATTTTTTCAACCACCTCAGGAGGCTGCTCTCCGACTGGCTGGCAGGGCATACATAGATAAATTTGAGCCTTTTGGCTTTGACTCAGACGATTGGGCCCAGTAAGCCGAAAGACTTAAAATGTTTTCTGCACAAACATCATCATCACTGACGAGCGACAGATCGTCTGTCACCTTGCTGACTGCCATTGGCGGACCGACTTATGCACTGATCAGAAACCTGACTTACCCAGGACATGCCATTGCATGGGTTGCCATTTGCCACGCTGATCGACCGGGTGGGTCGTACCTAAATCCACAGCAACCAATTATGGTCCGACGGTACTGGTTCCATACCACATCGCAAACACAGGTGGAGTCCACCGGGAATACTGAGAACGTTTATGGGGACTTGCTGCCCCCTGCGGGTTTGGAGCCACCCTGGCTGAATTGCTGCGGAACTGCTTTGTTTGCAGACTTTGGGACCGAGAGACACAGCAAAAACTGTTAATGGAGACGCCCTCGAGCCTTGACAAGGCCGTTGACATAGCGCTCGCTCAGGGAAGCACCGACTGCGGGCTCCAGGAACTCCAGGACCTGGCAATCCTGAACATTGGGCGATGCCGAGACCACCAGCTGCCGCCTACCAGAAGTGAGGCGATGGGGACGTGCAAGGTCCCGCAACTGCCGCCGTGACTCGTCCTGGAGCGAACGTGGAGGTTCCCCCGACTCCGCGTTTCCGGATGACAGATGCCGATATCGAGTGGGAAACCAAGGCCAGGAATGAGGCTCCGGACAATCGCGTGGGGGCACTGATCCCGGCAACAAGCAATTTCACCATTTCTATCCAAAAGGCCACGCGCATGTCCTGGAGGACTTGGACACTGAGGAGCCAACCCAACCACTGCTTTGTGTGACTGGCTCCAGAATGGCACCTATCCGGGTGTTAAACGGACACCCCGCTGAGATGGAACTGGACACGGGAACGGCAGTTTCAGCCATCAGTCTACGCATGCTGGTCACCAGAGGCCTCCACAGCTGGAAATTCTTCATGTTCCCGCCCCCGCCATGGGACTTAGTTCAGGTGGGAGAATTCCACCCAGAGAGTGGTGAAATTATAGTTTGCTGCCAAATGTTAGTTGAAGCATTGAGTATTGATACATTTAAGAGGAAGCTTGATTATAAATGGGAGCAGCAATGGAAGAAATGATGAGAATTGGCTCTTGTGGGGTGTAAATATTGGAATAATAGACAAGTTGGACTGAATGGCCTGTTTCTGTGGTTTAGATTCCATATTATTCTTTGCAAGGGATATTGAAAAAATGTGGAGGTCACTTTGTGAATTTTGTATTCATTAACCTAAGTGGTGGTGGTGCTGGTAATCAAACACATTCCAGTAAAAACACCTAATGTTAACATAAAGCATGACCAGGTTAGATATAAGCTCACTTTACTCAGCCCAAACTTAAGAAAAGCTCCTACTGAGTGTGGTGTTTTCATTTCCCACTCCAGTCATTCAATGGTATTTTGTTTTTTTTAATTAAAGGGCAAGTTAGTGTGGCCATTCCACCTAGCCTGCACATCTTTGGGTTGTGGGGGTGAGACCCACGCAGACACGGGGAGAATGTGCAAACTCCACATGGACAGTGACCTGGACAGGATTGAACCCAGGTCCTCGTCACCGTGCGGTAGCAGTGCTAACCACAGCACCACCGTGCCACCCATTCTATGATATTTCTGAGTGTGATTGTCAATGGTGCCAATTTAGGGCAATTTTATGTTGTGGGCTCAGGCCCACGAGGAGATTGGTCAAATTCATTTCAGGTAGGCACCTTTCATCCACCCACTGGGCATCTGCCATCATTTGGAATGTGTCTTGTTCTTTTGAAGGAAGCTTTTACGTTATGAAAACTCAGAGATTAAGCATCTCAGCTGCTGTTTGAGTGAAATGATGTAGTGGAAAATCAGTGCTTATAGAGTCAAATACATTTACTGAAATTCTATATGAGCCATGAAGGGATTGAGACCTATTTGCTATGGTTTACAAAGGAATCAAAGCAAAAATTATCAGTTGAAGAAGAGTTTTTTTTTCTTGAAAATGTTCTCTCAGTTTCCACTCTGAAGGCATTCAGACATTTCTCAGATACTAGTTAGTGGAAATTGACCACCTCCTGGTGTCCAAGTAGCCATTCTTCATATGCTCTCTAGATAGCGACATCCCACTCATTCACGGGGGCAATATTGTCAAGCTTAATTGTCTACTCATTTGGCATTTGTGCATGCAAGAACTTACTGGATGATGATCAGGATTGGATACACTGCCAATCCAAGAGTCATTGGTTAGCAATCAGGAGTGGGTCCACTATCAACCCAGGAATAATTGATTAGTGATCAGGAACACTAGATGGGGATAGGAGTGGATATCTTCCCCTTCAGAAGTTATAATGGCCAAAATCCTTTTATTGTTGATCATCTTGAGATTGGCTAATTCTCTGCAGATAGGATCAAATCCAGGAAGAGATCTGCTTCATGCCAAAAATGGCAGTAGAGTTATATTTAGCTCAGAATGTATCTATGTTTTTCATCCTATTGTCTATTAGCATTCCACAGCCACAATTTAGCATTTAGGCTACTACACATGGTCTTGGTAAACCTGGACTAGGGAATAAAAAGAAATCAAAGATCCCCACTCCTGCTAGCTTTAAATTGCATAGGTCGCAATGTTTTCCATTGTCAAATAAGAATGATCACTTGGCCAAGATTGGCTGGCATGTTTCCAAAAAGCACACAGCAGTATAGCAACCCAAAGGTTCCCATGCAGGTCATAACAGGTTGGTCATTTTACATTTCTGTCCATGCATGGCCGGGCATTTAAATACATTACCCGTGTTCTCCAGAAGCAGAAAATAGAGGGTATGTGTCCAGTGTCCATATAACCAAGCACTAGCTCTTCAGGAGCAGTTGGGAAGGAAAATGATAATATTGTTGACCAGGATCTTCATGGGACACACAGTACTTGGGATGACTCCCAAAAGATAAGGATGTGCTGATTTTTGATTTGTAAAACTCACTGTTCATCTGTTCTTAATTAACTTTTGTGTTATAAAATTGAAAGATATCATTAATGTTTTGGGCTCCTTTGTTCACAGATTCTTTTTTTTTCTTTTAAAATAAATTTATTGTACCCAATTCATTTTTTCCAATTAAGGGGCAATTTAGCATCGCCAATTCACCTACCCAGCACATCTTTGGGTTGTGGGGGCAAAACCCGCAAAAACACAGGGAGAATGTGCAAACTCCACACGGAGCCGCGGTCGAACCTGGGACCTCGGCACCGTGAAGCAGCAGTGCTACTCACTGCGCCACCGTGCTGTTCTTTGTTCATGGATTCTAACATCCTGGTGCAATTTATACAGGAAATTCCTTGCAAGCCTTCCAAATAGTTAGCATGGTGATGGAATCTCCTGTATTTCATAGAATTTGCAGTGCAGAAGGAGCCAATCAGCCCATCGAATCTGCACCGGCCCTTGGAAAGAGCACCCTATTGAAGCTCACACGCCACCCTATCCCAGTAACCCCACTCAACCCAACCTTTTTGGACACTAAGGGCAATTTATCATGGCCAATCCACCTAATCTGCACATTTTTGGACTGTGGGAGGAAACCAGAGCACCCGGAGGAATCCCACACAGACATGGGGAGAAAGTGCAAACCCGCACAGCAGTGACCCAAGCAGGGAGTCGAACCTGGTACCCTGGAGCTGTGAAGCAATTGTGCTAACCACTGTGTTACCATGCCCCTCTCAATTCAAAACCTCCTTTAATCTTGCATGAAACAAAACTTTCTAGATGTTGTTTTATGGACCACCTGTACTAAGATAAAGATGTGACAAATAGATTCACTCAATATTGACTGACCTTTCCTTTCATTTTCCTTTTTTGTAGTATTTCTGCAACATAACAGATCACTGTATTATAGTGAAAACGTACTTCCATTTTCAAGCAAGGCAACCAAGGGATGTTCACATTAAGAGACCACATAAGCAATAAATTAGTTGATCCTGCAATCTCAGTTAGCAAAATCAGCACTTAGCTGTGACTCATATGCCTGAAAGTACTAGATTTGATTCTTCATGAAGAGTCTGTTGATCTCAGCAGGGCTGGGAGAGAGGCCATGAGAATTGACCTCAACAACTCCGTGCTATGGAGGAACCAGTTGGATCATTCCATTTAGATGTCTGTTAAGGATAGGAACAGGACTCACAGTGATGCTCTCCATACTGCAAAGTTGCCAGCATTTTCTCAGATAGATGGCCAATGGAGTGAGCCACCACTTTGGTTGGTCAGCGATGCTACCGAGCCTGCCAAAGGAAGCCACTTAGTCCATAGCGCCGAATAGGCCAATAGTACCACCTGAGACACCAGATGGTAGATCTTACTCTCACTGCCAACTGAAAACAGTATGGAAGCTGACAGAAATGCCCAGAAGTTTCCTTGGCAGCCATATTGGAATAAGACTGATTAACATTTTCTTTTATATTTTCAACATTTACAATTTATTGCTTTTTCTGATTATTATTCCTGGCTTGATGGAGTCTGCCTGAGAATATACTCATTGGGAACTGGTTTCACAGTAACTTCATTTTTTCCAGTTTGCCACATTAGTTATCCTGCAATCCCCAATTTAGTGCTAAATGCTACCAAGTTAGGAACACTTGTTCGATGCTGGTTTTCCATCTGTGAGAAATTGACACGAGTAAAGTCTAGACTGATGATATTTCTTGTGATAGACTCGTGATGTAAACATGAATTGAGTTTTGAGCATTCGTCATCCAGTTCCTTGTAGATTTGGAGACACAGCACAAAACTCCCCTTCCCCCAATTCTGCACCACTTGGCGCTAACTTCCAATGTCACTCAGAAAGGATATAGGATGAATGATGTGGAGAACGGAAAACAACACATTGGTACAGTTTATTCCTGCTGTTCTGAAGTTGGGACGCTTGATGCACATTGTCAGGATATTGGAGAGGGAAATGCACTCTCTATGCCTGATCTGGAAGTGTTTGATGGGACAGTGTAGATGGAGCTAACCTGTGCTGCATCTGTCCTTGGAAATTTGACACAGATTCCACTCCAAGGTATTAACATCCTCATCTTGATGAGGGCCAAAAGGTTCATACACAATTAATTAAAAGAAGAGGAAACACTTCTTACATTGGTTTGAGGGGGTTTAGCCAGAGCTATTAAATCATTGGCGCTGTTAACTTTAGGATATATGCTATTGGTGGATTTCTCATATTTCCCCCATATTCCACCACTCACTGATTAATATTGTGAGTCAAAGAATTTCTTACTCAGCTCTGACTTTGCAGCTGCATATGCAGAATCTTCACATGAATAATATGTTGTTAAAATTATATCCCATTGCCTTCCAGTGGAGGCTATGAAGGGGTAAGACGCACATTTGGTGGCTCCCGCTTGAGTCGGACTTTTGGACCTTTTTCCAGGACTTGATTTGAAAGATTGATGACGGAGGCAATTGTGAACTGAATTCGCACATTGGTGTATGGAGAGCACAGTAGCATAGTGGTTAGCACAGTTGCATCACAGCTCCAAGGTCCCATGTTCGATTCCTGGCTTGGGTCACTGTTTGGGTGGAGTTTGCACATTCTCCGCGTGTCTGCGTGGGTTTCCTCCGGGTGCTCCGGTTTCCTCCCACAGTCCATAGAAGTGCAGGTTAGGTGGATTGGCCTTGCTAAATTGCCCTTAGTAGCCAAAAGAAAGTCGGGTGGGGTTACTGGGTTACAGGAGTAGAGATGGTGTGGGGCTTGGGTAGGGTGCTCTTTCCAAGGGCCAGTGCAGACTCAATGGGCCGAATGGCCTCCTTCTGCATTGTAATAAAAATTCTATGAGAGGAGGACTAGGAGTGCTCGCAAAGGCAGAAACAAAAGGACAGAGAAGGCTTGGGTTGAAGCTGCACTGGGAGGAAGCATGGCAGAGGACCAGACCTCTGGCTTGTCGACCCAGCGGTCAATGGAGCAGTTGATGCAAGTTATCCAGGAGGGCTTATCCAAGCAGAAGCAGGACTGCTTGGACCCGATTAAAGGGGCAATTTCTAAATCAGGCAATTCAGAAAGTAGAGAAGGCGCTGGCTGACCAGGCGGAACATAAAACAGCGGTGGAGTTGGAGGTAGAGATGCTAAGAGACCAGCAGAAAAGGCTCCTGGAGAAGGTGGAGGACCTAAAGAATAGGGCCCGCCGGCAGAACTTGAGAATCGTCGGGCTGCCGGAGGGGTCCAAAGGAGCGGACACTGGGGCATATAGAGTGGCCATGTTCAAGAAGCTGCTGGGGGATGGGGCATTCCCCCGACCCTTGGAGGTGAACAGGGCTCACAGAGCGCTTGCGAGGAAGCCGCGAATGGGAGACCCCCTGAAGGCAATGGTGGTGAGATTCCACAGATATCTGGATAAGGATCGCGTTTTACAGTGGGCCACGCAGCCACGGAGCTGCAAATGGGTCAACAGTATCCTACGGATCTATCAAGACCTGAATGCGGAGGTGGCCAGGAGAAGAGCGGGGTTCAACCAGATCGGGTCGACCCTTTTCAAGAAAAAGATGAAGTTCGGACTGTTGTACCTGGCTCGCCTCTGGGTCACATACAAAGAACAAAATTTGTGCATTTGAGAGGACTGAAGGCGGATGTGGAAGGCAAATGGGACAACAGTATCCTACGGATCTATCAAGACCTGAATGCGGATGTGGTCAGGAGATGCACCTGAGAGTAGCTGACCAGATTAGGCTAAGGAAAGGTTGGGTTGGACAGGTTTTCATTCGGGACTGGACACAAAGACCAGGGGGGTTGCGACCCTGATCAACAAGCGAGTGGCGTAAATATATACGCGCAAAACTGGGATGATGTGGAGTTTATAAAGAGGATGCTGGGGAAGATACCGGACCTGGATTCGCATAAGCTGGTCATGGGAGGGGACTTCAATACAGTATTGACCCTGGTTTAGACAGGTGATGCTCAAAAACGGGCAGGGTACCGGCAATGGCTAAGGAGCTAAAAGGTTCATGGAGCAGATGGAGGGGGGGGGGGGGGGGGGGGGGGGTGGACCCATGGAGATTTGGGCAGCCGAGAATAAAGGAGTTTTTCTACTCGCACGTGCATAAGGTGTACTCCCGGATTGATTTCTTTATTCTGAGCAGGGCTCTACTCACGGGGGTGGTGGACACTGGGTACTCGTCGATCACAATCTCAGACCATGCCCCGCACTGGGCTGACCTACAGGTTAATAAAGACAGTAATCAGCGCCCGCACTGGAGGTTAGACGTGGAGCTTTTAGCGGACGAGGAGGTGTGCGGGCGGCTGAGGAAATGTATTCAGAACTACCTGGAGGTCAATGACACGGGGGAAGTTTCAGCAGCGGTGACCTGGTAGGCATTGAAGGCGGTGGTTAGAGGAGAGCTGATCCTGATACGGGCCCACAGGGAGAAGGCAGACAGGACAGAGACGGACCGACTGGTAAAGGAGATACTACAGATCGACGGGAGGTATGCGGAGAACCCAGAGGCAGGGCTTTTAAGGGCACGGCGGAGGCTACAGGCGGAGTTCGGCTTGTTAACCACACGGAGGGCTGTAGAGCAGCTGAGAAAGGCGAGGGGGACGATTTATGAGCATGGAGAGAAGGCCAACAGAATGCTTTCACAGCAGCTCAGAAAGAGGGAGGCAGCCAGGGAGATAGGGAAAGTAAAGGATGGAGACGGGAAGCTGGTGGGAGACTCAGCAGGGGGTGAATAAGGCGTTTAAGGAGTTTTATAGTGGGCTGTACAGGTCGGAACTCCCTGCTGAGCTGGAGGGGATGAGGCACTTCCTGGGAGGGTTGAATTTCCTGAAGGTGGATGGGGAGCTGGTAGAAGGGCTCGGGGCCCCGATTGGGATCGAAGAGATAGCGGAGTGTTGGAAGGCCATGCAGTCGGGTAAAGCCCCGGGGCCGGACGGGTACCCAGCAGTGTTCTGTAAAAGGTTCGCTGGGATATTGGGACCACTGCTGATGAAGACATTCAATGAGGCAAGGGAGAGAGGGGTGCTTGCCCCGACAATGTCACAGGCCCCGATCTTGCTGATTCTGAAGCGGGATAAAGATCCGGAGCTGTGTGGGTCCTACAGGCCGATATCCCTATTGAATGTGGACGCCAAACTGCTTGCCAAAATGTTGTCATCGAAGATTGAAGACTATGTTCCGGACGTGATTGGGGAGGACCAGACAGGGATTGTTAAGGGAAGGCAGTTGGTGTCCAATGTAAGAAGGTTACTAAATGCGATCATGATGCCCCCAGAAGGAAGGGAGGTGGATGTAGTGGTCGCAATGGACGCAGAGTCTCACTTTACGCAGACGACCTGCTCCTGTATGTATCAGTAACTATTATTGTGCGGCGAATATAGCCATGATTAGGAAGTGGGGGGAGGGGTCGGCATTGGAGTGTATGGAGGCGGCTTCATGTAAGGGCACCAGCTTGGGGGCTTTGATAATGGCGCCTCTGCCATTCCTGCCGGCACGGTACTCCACCAGCCCCATGGTGGTGGCGGCCCTGAGAGTCTGGGGGCAATGGAGGAAGCATGTGGGAGCGGAGGGAGCATCGGTCTGGTCCCCAACTGCAATAACCACCGATTTGCCCTGGGACGGGTGGATGGGGAATTTCGGAGATGGCAGAGGGCAGGAATTGAGAGGATGGAGGATATGTTCATAGACGAGAGCTTTCCTAGCTTGAGGGAGCCGGAGGAGAAATTTGGATTGGCAAGGGGAAACAAATTTAGGTACCTGCAGGTGCGGGACTTCCTATGTAGACAGATCTCAACATTCCTGCTCCTACCACCAAGGGGAATTCAGGATTGGGTAATTTCCAGAGTGGGGGTGGGAGAAGGGAAGGTCTCCGACATCGATAAGGAGCTCATGGGGTCAGAGGACACGCAGACTGAGGAGCTGAAGCGCAAATGGGAAGAGAAGTTAGGAGGAGAGATAGAGGATGGTCTGTGGACGGATGCGTTGAGTAGAATCATCGCGTCCACAACATGTGCCAGGCTCAGCCTGATACAATTCAAGGTCATTCACCGGGCTCACATGACAGTGGCCCGGATGAGCAGGTTCTTTGGGGTAGAAGATAGGTGTGCGGGAGTGCCAGCGAACCATGTCCACATGTTCTGGGCATGCCTGAAGCTGAGGGGATTCTGGCAGGGGTTTGCAGATGTCATGTCCACGGTGTTAAAAACAAAGATTCTTTTTTTTAATAAATTTAGAGTACCCAATTATTTTTTCCAATTAAGGGGCAATTTAGCGTGGCCAATTCACCTAACCTGCACATTTTTGGGTTGTGGGGGCGAAACCCACGCAGACACGGGGAGAATGTGCAAACTCCACACGGACAGTGACCCAGGGCCGGGATTCGAACCCGGGTCCTCAGCGCCGTAGGCAGCAATGCTAACCACTGTGCCACCGTGCTTTAAAAACAAGGATGGCACCGAGTCCAGAGGTGGCAATTTTCGGGGTGTCAGAAGATCCGGGAATCCAGGAGGAGAAAGAGGCAGATGTTCTGGCCTTTGCCTCCCTGGTAACCCGAAGACGGATATTATTAGCTTGGAGGGACTCAAAGCCCCTGAAGTCGGAGACCTGGCTATCGGACATGGCTAGCTTCCTCTGTTTGGAGAAAATCAAGTTTGCCTTGAGAAGGTCACTGTTAGGGTTCACCCGGAGGTGGCAACCGTTCGTCGACTTCTTTGCAGAAAATTCATCGTCAGCAGAAGCGGGGGGGGGGGGGGGGGGGGGGGGGGGGGTTGGTTGGTTTAGTTTAGTTTGGAGTAGGGGGTTAACAAAAGTGGGACCTGTAAGGGAGGAAGCAGGCTTTTTGCACTATGTTTATAAATTCATTTACATTTTTTAATTTGTCGTTGTTGTAAAACCAAAGATACTTCAATAAAATGTTTATTAAAGAAAAATGATATCCCATTGTGCAGCATTTATTTTGCAAACTACATTAATGAAGAAGCTGTTAACTTGATTTGTTCGTCATTTTTTATTTGTGATTCTTTCATCAGGAGACAGGAAGCATGGACTTCACAGTATGAACATGATGGAGGCTGCACCCTCTGAGCCTTCCCTGGACTTGGACAGCCTCAAGTTGCTTGAGGTAGGCAAACTGTACCTTCTATACGCCTTAAAGAAGCAGCTGTCCGATGTGGATTTAAATCAATTGTGCTATGAAACTCCCAAAGTTGATTCCAGCTTCTTGCTTAGGTACATGATTGCTGTAGTTGGTGGCACGACATCGAGCTTCTGTACCCTGGGTTTGGGAAGGGAAGTGAAGCCACTAAATTGCATGGGAAAACAGGGGATGAATGGATTAGACTTGGCCATGACTCAAATATTCTGACAATGTTTCCTTGAATGGTCAGCCAGGTTTTGAATGTGCAAGGAAGCTCATCTCAATGTTTAAATCTCCTTGCAGAACAATGTACTAACTCACTTCCTTCAGGGACAGTGTCCGCCCGCTCCTCTGTCCTCCAATAGCCGAGTCCAGAAAGCTCGGGAGAAAATTGAATGCATGATCCTTAGCTATTTGTATATACTCTGGGTTCTGCACTGATCATTGATCATCCTGATATCTGTCCAGTCCAGTGCTTGGGCATCTAAGTGAGAAAATGCTAGCGATCCTTCTAAGCCCCTGGAATGAGCAGGGTTGACTTATCAACAATCAATATGTCCAAGAGGATGGAGGTGGCGTCCTGTGTGGGCACGAGCCTGGAGGCGCTGGTAACGGCGCCGTTGCCGCTCCCTCCAACGAGGTATACCACGAGCCCGGTGGTGGCGGCTACCCTCAAAATTTTGGGGCAATGGAGACGTCATAGGGGAGAAGTGGGGGGCTCGATGGAGGCCCCGATACGGGGGAACTATCGGTTTGTCCCAGGGAGCATTGATGGCAGATTTCTGGCCTGGCACAGGGTAGGGGTTAGGAGGTTGAGGGACCTGTTTGTGGAGGGGAGGTTCGCGAGCTTGGGGGAGTTAGAGGGGAAGTTTGGGCTCCCCCCGGGGAACATGTTTAGGTACATGCAGGTTAGGGCGTTTGCCAAGCGGCAGGTGGAGGGGTTCCCCTTGCTGCCCCCACGTGGGGTACGGGACAGGGTGCTCTCGGGGGTGTGGGTTGGAGGAGGGAGGATTTCGGACACATACCGGGTAATGCAGGAGGTAGACGAGGCCACGGTGGAGGAACTGAAAGATAAATGGGAAGAGGAGCTGGGTGAGGAGATTGAGGAGGGGACGTGGGCGGATGCCCTGGAGAGAGTGAATTCCTCCTCTTCCTGTGCGAGGCTTAGCCTCATACAGTTCAAGATGCTGCATAGGGCCCACATGACTGGGACGAGGATGAGTAGATTTTTCGGGGGCGAAGACAGGTGTGCTAGGTGTTCGGGGAGCCCATCGAACCACGGCCATATGTTTTGGGTGTGCCCAGCGCTGGGGGAGTTTTGGAATGGGGTAGCAAGGACGGTGTCGAGGGTGGTGGGATCCAGGGTCAAGCCAGGCTGGGGACTCGCAATTTTTGGGGTTGCAGTGGAGCCGGGAGTGCAGGAGGCGAAAGAGGCTGGTGTTCTGGCCTTTGCGTCCCTAGTAGCCCGGCGGAGAATCTTGCTTCAATGGAAGGATGCGAGGCCCCCAAGCGTGGAAGCCTGGATCAATGATATGGCGGGGTTCATCAAATTGGAGAAGGTGAAATTTGCCCTGAGGGGATCAGTACAAGGGTTCTTTAGGCGGTGGCAGCCTTTCCTGGACTTCCTGGCGGGACGGTAGGGAAATAGGCCGGCAGCAGCAGCAACCTGGGGGGGGGGGGGGGTTTGGTTCGGTTCGGTGGGAGGAAGAACTGTGTACATGGGATGTGGCGGGTGTTATCTCTTTCCCATTTGTTTGTTTTTTTCTTCTTCTTTAGTTTGCAGTTGCTTTTGTAGTTGGGTGGGTGTTGTTCTTGGGTTTTTACCATGGTTGTTTTGTTAATATTGTTTTGTTTATATTTTGTGAAAATCTTAATAAAAATTATTTTTAAAAAAAATCAATATGTCCATGGATATTGTGGACCTGCCTCGCTCATCTGGATCACAGAGTTTATTTGACGCTAATCTTCCATTGGTGTGACACCTTGGAGAAGTTCAATCGGAAAGAGATTTTGCTTGTTTGTTTCGGCTCACATGTAAAAATGCCATTGAGAATCAGAGAACCTTACACACAGTAGGAGACCATTTGGCCCATCATGCTCTTTTAAAGAGCTAGCCAATTATTCCCATTCCCCAACTCCTTCCTTACATCCATGCAATTTTTTTCTTTTTAAGTATTTGGCCAATTTCCTTTTTTGAAAGTGTGCCCAGCACCCTTTCAGGCATTAGGCTCAGTTCTCCCAAAATATTTCAAAGTTAATTTGTGGCAGGTTTTTCAGGGAGTTTTCCCCGGCAAGTTCCCGAACCGCTATTCAATGACTCTTAGTCACTGTTTTGGGCCCTGAGGATTTCTCACCGGTTTAGCCCACACTTAGAATTTATTTTAGCACTGGGGAGCTGAACTCAGATAGGGCCGCCATTTTGAAAGGGTGCCACGATCTCTAGGTGAGCTTACACCCACCCCATCCAAGGGCAACGTCACCCCCACACACATGGACATTATCCCACATCCCCCAAGTGAGAAAAGCCCGCTATAGGGTCCCTGGGGATCCTCCCTCCTCAGGCTCCCCCAAGCCCCCTTACAGCACCCGCTCTCTTCTAGGACCCCCATCACCCCACCCCCCTCAACCTCCCGGAAGCCCCTACCTATCTGCCAAGCACTCCCCCACACTTCAAACCCGCCCTCCACCCTCATTTCATGGGCATGGCCCCCCTCGTCCCCTGGCCCTTGGCAGTGCCACCCTGGCACTCGGGCACCTTTGCACTGGCACCCAGACAGTGCTCATTTTGGCTTGGCAGTACCACCGTGGCAATGCCAGGGTGGCAGTACAAAGATGCCAGGTGGGCAGTGCCAAGGTGTCCGCAATCCAGGGGGAGGGCCAGGGAGGCACGGAGTCTGTCAGGTGGCTCGCTGGAGGCCTTTCCCAGCATTCTCCGGCCGTGTTGCACTCAAGCAAGAGCCCAATGCAGCCAGAGATTTGCACGCATTATATTCCAGATCAGAATATCAGGCTATGTAAAGTTAAAAAAAAAAACTTGTTTCCCCTGTGATTCTTTTGCTAATTACTTTCAGTTTGTAACATCTCGATGCCTACTCTTTTGCCACTGGAAATAGTTGCTCCCTGTGACTGAGGTACCAGAGGGTGGACACTCGCAAGAGTAATTAGGGATGAGCTACAAATGTTGGCCTTGCTAGAGATGCTCAAATCTTATGAAAGAATAAGAAAAAACACACCTCACGGAACTGTGGCCTAATAAATTAGTCAGTATCTTCAGGATATCAAGTGAGAGGAAAAGATTGAAGAGAAAAGTATGCAGTTGATCATGAACTGGGAGAGTCAATGTACTAATTGGATAGATTCCTTTGCGAGAGTGAATGTACCTAAGAGGTGATCTTCAATGGGAGAATCACTATAGTAAAACAATATGGTTTAATAATGTGAAATTTGGAGTGTTAAGAGTGATGGGTTTGATGAAAGAGGTAAAATAATGGAGGGATGTATATAGATGGGTAGAGTTAATGTAGCTGGATAGACTTCAGCAGGAGAGAGGAAGAAGAATTAGCTATACAGGGCAGAATTTTTCAATTTCGGCACAGAGTGCTGGCAGGAAAACCGGCCTGCAGCTCGTCGGTTCAGCTGAACAACCTGCTTTTCTCGCCACATTGTGCAGCAGTCTGTGCAGAACAAATTGTGGAGGCGTGGCCCACACCGTCAGGTTGGTGGGGTGGGGCTGGAAAACGCAGGCAACACTGGGAATCCCGAAAAGGGTGCAACAATTTCCGATTTAAAAAATAAAACTGGCTTCCGGTGGTGGCCGTGGAGTAAGTGGCCGCATATTTGGTGGTTCCCTCTCAAGGTGCAATTGCTTGGTCCTTTTTCACCCGATTTAAGGGTGTTTGCTGGTATGAGGTGCATGAGCACTGAGAAATAGAAGTGCTCTGTCGGAGGGGCTAGTTTATAGCTTAACTGATGAGTGTAACGAGTAAGAGTACCAGCCTGGACGAGAGATTATTTGAGGTCCGACAGAGGAAAAGATGGTGGAGGGTTCAGGGGTATCGTTGCTGCCCAGTGGTCTACTGAGCAAATGAGTGGACTTTTTGAACGCAAAGTTGTAGCAGCAGAAGCAGGCAGAAGGCCTCAAAGGACCTGGCAAAGATGGTGGGAAGCCACTCGGCGGCTATTGAGAGAGTGGAGCAGAGGCTGGAGGTGCAGGGTCTGATGCTACAGAAGGTGAAGGAGTCGGTGAGAGAGCATGAGGACCAGCTGGCCTCGTTGGAGGCAGATGGTGCGCGTGGAGGAGAGCTAGAAGAGGTTGAGGGAGAAGGTCCGACCAGAGGGGAGGCCATATTGGATTTAGTACTTGGTAATGAACCAGGGCAGGTGATAGATTTGTTAGTGGGGGAGCATTTTGGAGGTAGTGACCACAATTCTGTGACTTTCACTTTAGTAATGGAGAGGGATAGGTGCGAGCAACAGGGCAAGGTTTATAATTGGGGGAAGGGTAAATATAATGCTGTCAGACAAGAATTGAAGTGCAGAAATTGGGAACATAGGCTGTCAGGGAAGGACACAAGTGAAATGTGGAACTTGTTCAAGGAACATAAGGAGAGATGAGAGAGAAGGAGACTCCTGAACACTTATCATCCTCTAACTTCTTTGTTGTTTCCCCTCATACCTTCTCCAAGCGCATCTTGTTGAAGACACTACCTCGTGTTCTCTTGACCCTATTTCCACTAAACCACTGACTGCCCAACTTCCTTTCCTAGTCCCTGTTGGCTGGTATTGTTAATGATTCTCTCTCCTCAGGTACTGTCACCCCCCTCTATTTCAAATCTGACATCTCCTCAAAAAACAGCGACCACTCTACCCTTGCAAACTACCATCCCATCTCCAACCTTCCTTTCCTCTTCGCCATTCTTGAACATGCTGTCATTTCCAAATCCATGTTCATCTTTCTTGGAACTATGTTTGAATTCCGATAACAGGCTTCTGCCTCTGCCGCAGTGCAAGAACAACTAATATCAAAATCACATCCTTTGCGACTGTGATTCTGTTAAGCTGTCCCTTTTCATATTCGGGGTGTCGGACCAGCCGGGGTTGGAAATGGGTGTGGAGGCAGATGTTATAGCCTTCGTCTCGTTGATCGCCCGAAAGCGGATCCTGTTGGGATGGAGATCAATCTCTCCACCCTAAGCCCTGGCGTGGTGGGGGGGACCTGCTGGCATTCTTGACTCTTGAGTAGGTCAAATTTGAACTGAGGGGAAGGATGGAGGGGTTCTACAATTCATGGGCGTTGGGAGGGTTGGGGGAGGGGGAAGGGGGGACTGACTATATGTTAATGGTGACTATGGGAGATTCCTGATTCCTTTTTGTTATTTGTTTATGTTAACATTCGTGATGCTGTTTGGGGGGAGGATGGGATTGTCGTTATTAATAGGGGGATTGACATTGCATTTGTTACTGATTATTATAGCGAATCAGTTGACTCTACTTGGGTGCGTATGAAAGGTTGCGTCTTTGGGGTAAGATCTAGTCTATCACCTAGTAACTTACGGCAAGTGGGGTTTAGCCATTTGGGCAAGTCATCGGTGGGTTAATGGTACCTCCTGAATTGAAGAAATACACTTTCAACGAGACCATTTTCAAGCAAAGTTTGGTGAGGGCATTTGGAAAACTGGTACAAATTGCAATGAAATAAATGTTTAATTTGTTTCATCGCCAGGTGATTGGTCGAGGTCGGTATGGTGCAGTGTATAAAGGGTCATTGAATGAACGCCCAGTTGCTGTGAAAATCTTCAGTGCCTCAAACCGTCAAAACTTTATTAACGAGAGAGACATATACAGGCTCCCACTGATGGAGCATGAGAATATCGCACGCTTCTTTGTGGGCGAAGAAAGAATATCGAATGACAGCAGAACAGAGTATATGCTGGTGATGGAGTACTACCCCAATGTAAGTCCTCCAATTGGAGGGTCAGAGTAACCAAGCACACAAGGTAACCCAGGGGTATTTACTGATGCTAGTGGGAATGGTGAGCATGTGGAACTCTGTTCTGTGGTGGACCCGCCATTAATGGAAGGAGTCTGGGGTTTATCATATAATTGTGACTCCCATGATTTTGGCGATAGACCATGACATGGATATGTTCAGCGGGTTTGCCTGTCCTTTCATTTATGTAATGTCATGAAGGTTTTGCTGGACTGTGTCTGAAGTCCCGCTAAAGATTTTCTCTTGGCAGAATCCTGATTGATAAATGTCGGTGCTTCTATAGGACACATATTTTCAGTGATGTCTGCTAGAGGGGAATGATTCCCACTACCATTGCCTACTTATGAAAATGTACAAGCACATTCACACACGCGTTTCCTGAACATGTATCTGTATACATTTCTTTTTATAAATGATATACAATCATATAGGGCGTGATCTTCTCAAAAGGGAACAAAGTTCCCGAGCGAGCGCGTTTAGCTACGTGTTTCCCAGCACTTGCAGTGCTGAGAATCACGTGGCTATTCAACACGCCTTGCTTTGAATTAGGGGCCGAAACGGGGAACGGCGGTCGAGGCTGTACATAGCACCGTTTTTTATAACGTGGAGCTCCGCTCGCTTGAGGGTCCCCCGCACCTCCCTGCGGCAGTCAACCCCAGCTCAATTGTACCACGCAAAAAATTCCAGCTTGGCAGTGCCTACCTAGCAGCCAGGCAGTGCCTCTGCCAGTGGTAAGTGCCACCTGGGCAGTGCCAGACTGGCACCCAAGTGGCAGTGGCAGGGTGCCACTGCCAGGGTACACAGGTGGCACCAGCAGGGCCAGGGCACCACCCCGCCCAAATGGCATGCAGCTAGGGGCCTCTGATCCCCTTAGAGACCTCCACAAGTGCCATTCCACCTGGTCCCAGTTTGTGTACCAAATGGCGTTCGCCTGAGGCAAAGGGATTGAATCCCAAAGCCTCAGGTAACTCAAGAATCTGCACATTAGAGTAAGGCTTATGCAGATTTGCCAAAAACTGACCCCGCCCATTGTGGAGCGGATTTCTCCCTGCAACGTATCGCAGGATTGCGTTGAAGCAGGGTCTACCGGCTTTCACCGGCCACGCTGCTCTGCGGCGAGCCGCTTATCCGCCGCATCGTGATCAGAAGATCGCGCATATTGTATACAGTCATTCATCCTGATATATATACTTCAGAATATAAAGATAAATACATTTTCCTAATATTATACTATTCCACAGTATAAATTTGACAGTTCCAGGATTAGGTAGAGATTTTCAACTATATAACAGTCACAATACTATTGGGTACAGGCCTGTCACTGCTGTACAGTACGGGGGTATAGCACTGTTATCTACAGGTCTGTCACTGAATCATATCCCAGAGTGAAACCTGGTGAATAGATCCTAACTTTTCAAAAAAACCACAGAGGAAAGTTACTGACAAATTCACAAGAATCTGATGATTGAACTTTCAACACAAAGAATAAAATATTTATTAAAACAAGAAAAACTAACCATATTACACCAGACGAAAAAGTTTGGAAGATCTCAATGCAAACACAAAACTATTCACACTCTCACTATTCCTTCCACCCCAGCTGTATTTTTACAGATATATACACATTCAAAAAGATAAACCAAGTTACACTATCTATCTTATACACCACACCCCCAAGGAAAATAATAAATGCGGCCAAAACGAAATCAATGAATTTATCAACAACCCACCCATGTGTTTGTCACATTGTGAGCCAACAAGCCTCACAAAATATTTGACTTTCGCACAAGGACTTCCAATCTCCACATTTGAAGAAATTACCTTGGAATTCTCTCCAAACATCGTTCCCACTCAGAAAGCTTCAACAAGGATCCACATCCATAGTTTCAACCTCGTCTTCCGAGATTCCTTTCCCATGGATCTCCTGAGTATACTCGAGCTTCACCTTCCAAGCGCAGCTCCAGACCGTAGACTATACCAAGCAGAACACCGCTGCTCTAAAATGGGGTCACCAACCAGCCATGAAAATTCAGCTCCCTCCCTGTGCCTTCAGGGTTTCTCTCAAGCCCACTATGTTTCATGTCTGCCCCTTGCAGCTCTGTCTTAAATTTGGCGCCTATTTGGGGGGCGGCACAGTGATGCAGTGGTTAGCACTGCTGCCTCACGGCACCAAGCTCCCGGGCTTAATCCTGGCCATGGGTCACTGTCCATGTGCAGTTTGCATATTCTTCCTGTGTCTGCATGGATCTTACCCCCACAACCCAAAGATGTGAAGGTAAAGCAGATTGGCCACGCTAAATTGTCCCTTAATTGAAAAAAAAGAACTGGGTACTTTAAACTAAAAAAAAAAAAATTGGCGCCTACTTCTCTGCTCAATTCTTTCAACCTTACTTATCGGGGCCTCTTTCCCACCCCTGATCCTGTCCCTGTCTGTGACTTTCTTCTGGGACCTCTCCTGTCCCCTTCCCTGTGTCCCGCTCCCTGGGACAACTTTGGCATGCCAGTTCTGGTCACTTAGCTTGCAGTTTTACATTGTTTCATTTCTTTGCTTCTGGGCAGGCATACAGGACCGGTTCCCAGCCTGAAGATGCGAAAGCAAACAAATGGCGCATGTGCAGGCAGTTCCCAGTCAGCTCATGCAAAGAAGGGCCAAAGCTCCTGGGAAGTGGAATACCTGATCTAAACTTATTAATTTAAAATTAAGACAAATAACTGAGTTTCATAACAACAGTTTTGGTGTTCATGGTAAATGGGCTTCCCTCATGTCTCCCTCCTCAGGTGGTCTCTTAAATGAATCGATCCTGGTCCCTTAAATAAATTGATCCTATCTGCTTCAGTCATTTCTATATACCGTGAGCTCCACATTCTTTATTTGATCTGTTAGTGACCATGGGTGCGATTCAATCACAGGTGAATTTCGCGAGGCACGAAACCTCATGCCAATCACCTGACTTGCTCCACCCGGCATGATCTGGATTATGCCCCGCTGACCGAGATCCAGATTCGTATATTTAATAATAACAATCTTTATAAGTGCCACAAGAAAGCTTACATTAACACAGCAATGAAGTTACTGTGAAAATCCCCTAGTTGCCACACTACGGTGCCTGTTTGGGTACACTGAGGGCGAATTTAGAATGTTCAATTCACCTAACAAGCACGTCTTTTGGGACTTGTGGAAGGAAACCGCAGTGCCCGGAGGAAACTTATGCAGACACGGGGTGAACCTGCAGATTCCGCACAGACAGTGACCCAAGCCGGAATTGAACCCGGGTCCTTGGCGTTGTGAAGCAACAGTGCTAATCACTGCGCTAACGTCCTGCCCATAAATGAGCCATTAGGCTCATTTAAATACCTGGATATCGCTTTCTCCCAGTTCCCGGGAATCAGCGGCTATGCCTGCGAGACTGCGGCAGTGTGCTGTTTAGCATTGCTTTCCACAAACGTGGACCAGGCGTAATGACACCTTGGGAGCTTTTGCAGGCCATTAGAGACCCCTGGTGGTTTGGGACAGGATAGGGTAGTACCTGGTACTCCCCGGCACCTGGGCACCATGCTGGCACTGCAAGAGGTCAGGCCGAGGGGGGCTTTGCCCATTACAAGAGGGTTGGGGGGCGGGGAGTTCCAGGGACCAATATAATCTGGTTGGGAGGGCCCAGAAAGTGGGGGGTGCAGAGATCGGGCTGCTGTTCAAAATGGAAATCAACTAGTGAGGCCTCAGCGGGGAGAAACTCCCCGAGGCCCAGAAAACCACTCAAGTGCCAGTGAATAATGGGGTGAACCTCTGCGCTGCAGCCATTGAGAAACACCCCATCAAACATGCCTGTAACTGACTTAGTTTTGTCTGTTGAATTGCACCTTTTATTTATATTTGTGCACACTTGTTTTGCACTCTCCTACATGTGGAGCAATTATTCTACATCCAACCCATCAAACCTCTTCATGGTTTTAAAGATCGCAGTTACACCTCGCTTAAAGAAAAGAGCCCCAGCTTGTTCAGTCTTTACTGAGGTTGAGCAGTAATTGATCAATCATTTTACCCACATAAGCACGTGTGTTAACTCTACAGAGCGTAACGGCTAACCCAATGGGAGAATATAGCAAGGGATAACTAATCATGGGACCTGAGTGATGGAGTAGGTCATTCACTGGCCTTTCATCTCAAATGCAGTCCATCTGATGAGATGAGCGAGTCTTTCTGCTTGACTGAGCATTCTTCTCCTTTATGACATCAGATCCATATAGTTTCACCGAACCCACAGTCCTCACCTTGCATCTCCACTGCCCTAGCCCAGCCCAAACCAACTCCTGAGCACAGAGCTATTGCTCTTAATCCAATCCAATGTTTGCTAACATTGTCCTCAGCACAGATCTGAAAACCTTAAGAGTGTGATCAATGCACTTCCTTCTGAAAGACCTCACTCTCAATTCCTGTATCTCCTTAACTTTATCCTCTTTCTTTTTTAAAAAATATTTTTATTCTCCTTTTTCACATTTTCTCCCAAATTTGCATCCACCAACAATAATCAGTAACGAATATAATGTCAATCCCCATATCAATAACAACAATCCCATCCTCCCACCAAACCCCACCCCAAACATTAGCCTGCCTGTTAACATAAACAAATGCCAAAAAGGAATCAGGAATCACCCACAGTCACCATTAACCCATACAGTCCCTCTCCCCCAACCCTCCCAACCCCCGCCCCCCCCGCCCCCCAACTAATGTTCGATGTTATCCAGTTTGTGAAAGTGCCTAATGAATAACACCCATGAATTGTACAATCCCTACATTCTTCCCCTCAGTTCAAACTAACCTTCTCAAGAGTCAAGAATTCCAACAGGTACCCCCGCCAAGCCAGAGCACAGGGTGGAGAGGTTGCTCTCCATCTCATCAGGATCCGCCTTCGGGCGATTAACAAGGCGAAGGCTACAACATCTGCCTCCGCACCTGTTTCCAACCCCGGCTGGTCCCACACCCTGAATATGGCCTCCCGAGGGCCCGGGTCCAGTTTCACGTGCACCACTTTAAAGATTACCCTAAAACCTCCTTCCAGTAATACTCCAGCTTTGGACAGGACCAAAATATATGAATGTGATTTGCGGGCCCCCACCCCGCCCCCGCAACATTCACACACAATCTTCTACCCCATCAAAGAGCCGGCTCATCCTCGCCCTTTTGAGGTGCGCTCTATATACCGCCTTCAGCTGTATCAGCCCCAACCTCGTGCACAAGGTGGAGGCCTTCACTCTACGGAGCACCTTATCCTCCCTTTCTTGTCCAATGTCCCACCCCGTGTGTCAGCTTCAGCTAAATGCTGCCTGCTCCTATTAAGTCTTGCTGAAATTTCTTCAATTCAGTTTTCACTCACAGCACTGTCACTGGTACTCCTTTTCTCCTTGCAAAACACCAAAAACTTCCAACTCTGCTGACACAAAACTGCACTCCAGTCCCAATCAACTGCATCATCTTTGTTTGCTCAGGCACACCAGGTTTAACTTTCAGCTGAGCTTCCAGTCCCAGTCATTAATACTTTGTTGTCTCTGCACTGTCACTCACTTCTGCTGCCTTTATCCTCCTCCCCTTCATACTCTTTCTACAGTAATGTTATTGCTTTAAAAACATTGTTCTAGGGCAGCACGGTGGCACAGTGGTTAGCATTGCTGCCTACGGCACTGAGGATCCGGGTTCGAATCCCGACCCTGGGTCACTGTTCGTGTGGAGTTTGCACATTCTCCCCGTGTCTGCGTGGGTTTCACCCCCACAACCCAAAGATGTGCTGGTTAGGTGGATTGGCCACGCTAAATTGCCCCTTAATTAGAAAAATGAATTGGGTACTCTAAAATTAAAAAAAAAAACAAAAAGAAAAACATTGTTCTTGGGGAGTGGACATTGCTGCCAAAACCAGCATTTACATCTGACGGGTTACATCTGAACCAGAGGGGCACCAATATCCTGGGGGGGGAGGTTTTCTAGTACTCTTCGGGAAGGTTTAAACTAATTTGGCAGGGGAATGGGAACCGGATCTGTCCAGCAACTAAGGAAGCCGATATTCAGGACGCCAAAGCACGTAGTGATGCAGTGGGGAAGGTAACACTGACAAAGGAGAGTACTTGCAGGCAAGGAGATGGGTTGAAGTGTGTATACTTTAATGCAAGAAGCATCAGGAATAAGGTGGGTGAACTTAAGGCTTGGATCGGTACTTGGGACTACGATGTGGTGGCCATCACGGAAACTTGGATAGAAGAGGGGCAGAAATGGTTGTTGGAGGTCCCTGGTTATAGATGTTTCAACAAGATTAGGGAGGATGGTAAAAGAGGTGGGGGGGGGGTGGCATTGTTAATCAGAGATAGTATAACAGCTGCAGAAAGGCAGTTCGAGGGGGATCTGCCTACTGAGGTAATATGGGTTGAAGTCAGAAATAGGAAAGGAGCAGTCACCTTGTTGGGAGTTTTCTATAGGCCCCCCAATGGCAGCAGAGGTGTGGAGGAACAGATTGGGAAACAGATTTTGGAAAGGTGCAGAAGTCACAGGGTAGTAGTCATGGGTGACTTCAACTTCCCAAACATTGAGTGGAAACCCTTTAGATCAAATAGTTTGGATGGGGTAGTGTTTGTACAGTGTGTCCAGGAAGCTTTTCTAACACAGTATGTAGATTGTCCGACCAGAGGGGAGGCCATATTGGATTTAGTACTTGGTAATGAACCAGGGCAGGTGATAGATTTGTTAGCGGGGGAGCATTTTGGAGGGAGTGACCACAATTCTGTGACTTTCACTTTAGTTATGGAGAGGGATAGGTGCGTGCAACAGGGCAAGGTTTATAATTGGGGGAAGGGTAAATACAATGCTGTCAGGTAAGAATTGAAGTGCAGAAGTTGGGAACATAGGCTGTCAGGGAAGGACACAAGTGAAATGTGGAACTTGTTCAAGGAACAGGTACTGCGTGTCTTTGATATGTATGTCCCTGTCAGGCAGGGAAGAGATGGTCGAGTGAGGGAACCATGGTTGACAAGAGAGATTGATTGTCTTGTTAAGAGGAAGAAGGAGACTTATGTAAGGCTGAAGAAACAAGGTTCAGACAGGGCGCTGGAGGGATGCAAGATAGCCAGGAGGGAACTGAAGAAAGGGATTAGGAGAGCTAAGAGAGGGCATGAAAAATCTTTGGCAGGTAGGATCAAGGAAAACCCCAAGGCCTTTTACACATATGTGAGAAATATGAGAATGACTAGAGCGAGGGTAGGTCCGATCAAGGACAGTAGCGGGAGATTGTGTATTGAGTCTGAAGAGATAGGAGAGGCCTTGGACAAGTATTTTTCTTCAGTATTTACAAACGAGAGGGGCCATATTGTTGGAGAGGACAGTGTGAAACAGACTGATAAGCTCGAGGAGATACTTGTCAGGAAGGAAGATGTGTTGCGCGTTTTGAAAAACTTGAGGATAGACAAGTTCCCCGGGCCTGACGGGATATATCCAAGGATTCTATGGGAAGCAAGAAATGAAATTGCAGAGCCGTTGGCAGTGATCTTTTTGTCCTCGCTGTCAACAGGGGTGGTACTAGAGGATTGGAGAGTGGCGAATGTCGTGCCCCTGTTCAAAAAAGGGAATAGGGATAACCCTGGGAATTACAGGCCAGTTAGTCTTACTTCGGTGGTAGGCAAAGTAATGGAAAGGGTACTGAGGGATAGGATTTCTGAGCATCTGGAAAGGCACTGCTTGATTAGGGATAGTCAGCACGGATTTGTGAGGGGTAGGTCTTGCCTTACAAGTCTTATTGACTTCTTTGAGGAGGTGACCAAGCATGTGGATGAAGGTAAAGCAGTGGATGTAGTGTACATGGATTTTAGTAAGGCATTTGATAAGGTTCCCCATTGTAGGCTTGTGCAGAAAGTAAGGAGGCATGTGATAGTGGGAAATTTGGTTGGATAACAAACTGGCTAACCGATAGAAGACAAAGAGTGGTGGCGGATGGCAAATATTCAGCCTGGAGCCCAGTTATCAGTGGCGTACCGCAGGGATCAGTTCTGGGTCCTCTGCTGTTTGTGATTTTCATTAAAGACTTGGATGAGGGAGTTGAAGGGTGGGTCAGTAAATTTGCAGATGATACGAAGATTGGTGGAGTTGTGGATAGTGAGGAGGGCTGTTGTCGGCTTCAAAGAGACATAGATAGAATGCAGAGCTGGGCTGAGAAGTGGCAGATGGAGTTTAACCCTGACAAGTGTGAGGTTGTCCATTTTGGAAGGACATATATGAATGCGGAATACAGGGTTAATGGTAGGGTTCTTGGCAATGTGGAGGAGCAGAGAGACCTTGGGGTCTATGTTCATAGATCTTTGAAAGTTGCCACTCAAGTGGATAGAGCTGTGAAGAAGGCCTATGGTGTGCTAGCGTTCATTAGCAGAGGGATTAAAATTTTTTTTAAAAATAAATTTAGATTACCCAATTATGTTTTCCAATTAAGGGGCAATTTAGCGTGGCCAATCCACCTACTCTGCACATTTTTGGGTTGTGGGGGCGAAACCCACGCAGACACGGGGAGAATATGCAAACTCCACACAGACAGTGACCCAGAGCCGGGATCGAACCTGGGACCTCAGCGCCGTGAGGCGGTTGTGCTAACCACTTGGCCACCGTGCTGCCCTTCAGAGGGATTAAATTTAAGAGCCGTGAGGTGATGATGCAGCTGTACAAAACCTTGGTCAGGCCACATTTGGAGTACTGTGTGCAGTTCTGGTCGCCTCATTTTAGGAAGGATGTGGAAGCTTTGGAAAAGGTGCAAAGGAGATTTACCAGGATGTTGCCTGGAATGGAGAGTAGGTCATACGAGGAAAGGTTGAGGGTGCTAGGCCTTTTCTCATTGGAACGGAGAAGGATGAGGGGCGACTTGATAGAGGTTTATAAGATGATTAGGGGAATAGATAGAGTAGACAGTCAGAGACTTTTTCCCCGAATGGAACACACCATTACAAGGGGACATAAATTTAAGATAAATGGTGGAAGATATAGAGGGGATGTCAGAGGTAGATTCTTTACCCAGAGAGCAGTGGGGGCATGGAATGCACTGCCTGTGGAAGTAGCTGAGTCGGAAACGTTAGGGACCTTCAAGCGGCTATTGGATAGGTATATGGATTAGGGTAGAATAATGGAGTGTAGGTTAACTTCTTAAGGGCAGCACGGTAGCATTGTGGATAGCACAATTGCTTCACAGCTCCAGGGTCCCAAGTTTGATTTCGACTTGGGTCACTGTCTGTGTGGAGTCTGCACATCCTCCCCGTGACTGCGTGGGTTTCCTCCGGGTACTCCGGTTTCCTCCCACAGTCCAAAGATGTGCAGGTTGGGTGGATTGGCCATGAAAAATTGTCCAAAATTCTATGATTAACCTAGGACAAAAGTTCGGCGCAACATCGTGGGCCGAAGGGCCTGTTCTGTGCTGTATTTCTCTATCTATCTATTGGTATTCTTTAATCACCAGGAGAAAGTTTAACCCAATTGAGTGCTTTTCTGGGACATGACAAGAGAACTATTTAGAAGTCAGTTATGTTGGTGCAGGTCTGTCTTAAATAGACCAGCACTAATATCTCTCACCTTTATCAACCTAACCTGGGTTAGGTAGAGTAAAATAAACCACAGTTCATCCCAATCTTCCAGGGAAATGAATCTTCTACTTGCTGTCCAATAATTTAGTCAGGAGCAGAATAGTCAACTCGAGGTACCAGAGGGGGAGAAACTTTAACACTGACAGATATTATTTTTGTTCACTGTGTGCTTGCGACTGCGTTAGCCAGTGAGTGGCAACTTGTCGGCCAGTGAGTTGGAGGCAGGGCAGGACATATAGCAAAGTCTATAGTTTACACCGTCTAACTCTCAGTAAATGGTGTCTATTTAAACTGCACACTATGGTAAACTATCTAAAGAGTTTCTTTAAAAAGTGTCACTATGACTACTACAAAAAGAATTCGTAACCACAGTGAAAACAGCATAATTTCTCCAGTAAAATGTAGTGAGTGGAGGATAATACAAATGGTTTGAGTAAAATCAAATCTCGTCACTTCTGGCTGTGCAGTTTTCAGGCAAAATGGATATGGGAATTACCAAAATATCTAATTCTGGCTTGGCATGTTGTGTCACTATATGAAGACCTCCTGGGGGAGAGGGATCTCTGCTGCCTGCTGGTGGAAGGATGTGTTTTTAATTAGCATATATAAATCAACAGCTCCCCTTGCAGGACACTCAACACTATTACACCAAAAGGGCCTATCACTGAAATTCAATGCTGAGTTCATGAATATTGAAAAAATAATAAAATATACTTCACATAAAGATGTCAGAGCCCATGGTGTACGTATCAACCTCAGACCAGCAGGATGTGTTGGTGAAACTATTATTTGTTCACAATATCTTCAGCTGAGAAAGAGAAGAGGTAATATAAATGTCACAGACCAAACATGCAATATATACTTCTGGTGATCACACAGATTAAGGACTGCTGCCATGGAGTTCATATAATCACATGGGTCCCGTCTGTTGAACGGGAGCCTGAGATGGTGGCGAAACTGGTGAATCTCGCAGCTTGGCCATCTTAGTTCAGAGCAAAAACAGAAAACACTGGACAATCTCAGCAAATCTGACAGCATCTGTGGAGAGAGAAGGGAGTTAACGTTTTGAGTCTAAATGACTCTTTGTCAAAGCTTTGTCAAGAGTCATCCAGACTCGAAACGTTAGCTCCCCGACTCCGCTACCTAGAGGCACTCTGTCTTGTTTTCGTACCCTGGCAGGGAATGCTCTGCCGTGGCCACACTGCCACATTTCCTGCACCGAGGACCTCAGGGATTGGGACCTCATGCCTCCCCCAACGCAACCCCCTGATTCCCAGCAGTACCAGGGTGCCACCCAGCCCGGAGGTCAACCACCTTTCAGATCGCCTGGGACACCTGCATGAGTGTAGTGGTGTCCTTCTGGACAACATGGGCAAGAAAATACCATTCCTTCAGCCCCAGGAGTCTGGCTTTCAGGCGATAAGAATGACGCACACTATGGCAGGTAGACTATGTATGTCGCACTCACCTCAAAGTCACAAAAGAACTGAGGTCTGACTTGTGCACATCACTCCTTTTCAAACAGGTTTGAGGCAGATGCTATTTGAGGCCGCTGCCGTGATGAAAGATTGCAAAGCATGCCGAGATTCTGACAAGCAGATGTTTTAATGAGCATTCATGAGATGTTAATGAGGGCACATGGCATTCACGCCACTAGGCAGCGGGATAACCGACCTGCCATTAACCGTCCTTTAACCCGCCATTGAGAGAATTTCAAACTGTTTGTATGCCGCTGGGTTTCTGCATTTTTGTATCTTGCTAGATTCTCCTCTGCCCACCATAAAACCCGCCATGCGTGGGCTGGAATAATACCGCTCCATAATTGGATGGCTGGGGCTGGGAGGGAAGCACGTCACCAGACACAATCACATTTTCATTCATTAGCTCAAGAATGGACTGATTTTTTCACGACACAGCCCTAACTGAAATCAGGTAACCTGACACTGGCTGGCAGGTTTCTGACCCATGTTTCTACCAATGCAACTAATGCTTGCCAATGCAACTGAGCCACAAAGGTTGTCCAAATGGTAGCATTTTCAAATGGGGTAACTTATTCAGAGCCCTAGATCACAACCGCCAGACAAGCAAGCGGAAGGAATATTTGGGATTGTTGTTTTCTGGGTTGAGGCAGCTGGCCTGAAGTCATAGACCCCAATGCTTTTTATGGAGTCTGAGTTCAAAGTATGCCTGCCTCTTTTAAAGATTAAGTAAAAATTTGACAAGAGTTTTTGTATTTTCATCTGCAAATATGGGGCAGTGCCTTGAACAGAATGTGCTTCCCCATCAGTTGAAATAATTTTTTGAAGTCGGGAACACTGGATAGGAACGTTGTAAATTGCTCAAAGAAGTGAGTGGCTTCAGACAGGAATGTGTGTCACTGACATTTTCGACCAACACTGCGCTGGGATGACTTTCGTAACAAATTTCAGCAAAAATTATAAGGCATGCTTGCTTACTGCAAAGAGGAGGCAACAAAATGAATAAGAAGGACAAACCTCTCCTTCTCTCGTTCATAATTGTATAAAAATGTCTCAAAACACCTCACGTACAAGGGTTATTTTAAAGTCCAGCCTCTGTCATGCAGTCAACAGAGCAGCCATTTAACTCGCAATGACTGGAATGAAGGATGGAGTGAATCTGTTTTTGCTGTAGTTTATTGGGTAAAACACTAGGAGAACTCTCTGGTCTCTTTCAAAACTATGCCATGGATTATTTTGGAGTAGGAGCATGGGGTGGTGGTCAGCAATGCACACTATTTTTTTTTGAGAAAATGGCCAATTCTCTTAAGTACACAGGCCCTTTTAATTTTTTTGTGCGGCAGCTTACAGAGACTGATTTGTGCGCAGCCTGCATGAGAACTCCAAAGTTGTTACACAGCCCTGCAGATTAAAGGAAGCATTGGTGGTTGGGCACCTTGTTTAAATATCTCACCTGAAGAATGGTAACTTAGATATTGCAGCAATTGGCAGTCACCTCAAGACATTTATCTAACTCCCTAGTTTGGGGCCAGACACCCATCCTTTATCTGGATCTACTAACTTGGTCAATATTTATACCTGAACCTAAGTCACAAAAAAACAAATTTTGTGGTCTTAATCACACTTCTGTGTTTTGTGGGACCTTGATGTGTTTAAATTGGCTGCCACATTTCCTACTTTATAATAGTGACTACATGTCAAAAGGGCAGAGGGATGTTCTGAGATTGTAAGAGCGCTATATCATTGCAAAAACAAAATACTGCGGATGTTGGAAATCTGAAATGAGAACAGAAAATGCTCTAAATGCTCAGTGCATCTGGCAGCATCCCTGGACAGGAATACAAAATGAACATTTCAGGTCAAGGGCGTTTCATCTGAAAAATAAATACAAGAGGGTTCTTCTTTCTTAGAGCAGGTTGAGTTATCTACGTAATATTTGTGGTGTTTAAGTAATATAGCAATAGTACTAAAGAAAACAGTATGGTCAATAAATCAATTACCAGCAACCATTGTGTTAATGTGCTTTAAGGGGCTGACACCTCATACATCTGAACACAGAACAGTCCCTGTCCCTATTTCCTCTGTATTCCACCTGGTCTGCCAAAGGCTTTCTGAAACCCTGAGAACAAAATTAACATGAGGTTCTTCAAGGTACCATTATTTATTGAGGGCCACCTCGAAATATGGTTGGTTAGAG
Organism: Scyliorhinus canicula; assembly: GCF_902713615.1. Classification (NCBI taxonomy): domain Eukaryota; kingdom Metazoa; phylum Chordata; class Chondrichthyes; order Carcharhiniformes; family Scyliorhinidae; genus Scyliorhinus; species Scyliorhinus canicula. The sequence goes on from NC_052147.1 coordinate 132,326,735, forward strand.
TAAAGAAATAATAGACCATTTAGCCCCTTAAACCTGTTCAACCATTCAGTTAGGCTATGACTGATATGCATACTTTGCCCCATTTCCTTAATATCTTTAGATTACAATAATCTTATCAATCTCCACTTTAAAATTGGCAACTGATCTAGCACTTGCTGTTTTCAGAAGAGAGTCCCAAACATCTACCATCCTTTTTGGGTAGAAATATTTCCTGATTCTTCTGAAAGATCTAGATCTAATTTTTTGACTATACTCTCATGTCCTAGATTCCTTTACCAGTTTCTCTCTCTCTCTTCTGTTCCCCATAATATCTTCAAATTACCCCTTAACCTTCTGAATTTCATGGAATACATCTCTAGTTTGTGTAATCATTCCTTGTAGAATCATAGAATAGTTATAGCACAAAGGAAGCCAAGTTGCCCATCAAACCTGTTCCAGCTCTCTGCAAGAATTATTCAGCTATTCTCACTCCTCTCATCTCTCCCCGTAGCAATGCACAGGTACTTATACAATTCCTCTTTTAAAGCCATGACTGAATCTATCTCCCATCACCATTTCAGGCAACACATTCCAGATTTTAACCATTCCTTCATTTTATTGCCTTTGGTTGTTTTGCCAATCTCCATAAATCTCAGTCCTCTAGTTCTCAACCCTTTGCCAATAGAAACAGTTTCTCTTTATCTACTCTGTCAGAACTCCACATGATTTTGAATTCTTCTATGAGACCTTCCCCAAGGAGAACAATCCAGCTTCCGAGATGTGTGGCGGGATTCTCCGACCCCCCGCCGAGTCGGAGAATCGCCGACGATTCTCCGACCCGCGATGGGCCGAAGTCCCGCCCGTTCTTTGCCGGGCCCGCCGGCGTAAATTGGACTAGATCCCTTACTGGCTGGACCAGGCGGCTCGGGTGGGCTCCGGGGTCCTGGGGAGGGGGACGGGGTGATCTGGCCCCGGGGGGTGCCCCACGGTGGCCTGGCCCGCGATCGGGGCCCACCGGTCCATGGGCGAGCCTGTGCCTTGGGGGCACTCTTTTCCTACGCGCCAGCCGTGTGGTCCTCCGTGATAGCCGGCACGAAGGTGAACCCCCCCGCGCATGCGCAGGGATGACGTCAGCAGCTGTTGATGCTCCCGCGCATGCGCGGACCCGTACTGGCCGGCGGAGTCCCTTCGGCCCCGGCTGGTGCGGTGCCAAAGGCCTTCCACGCCGGCCGGCGGGGGCGCAGACCACTCCGGCGCCGGCCTAGCCCCTGAAGGTGCGGAGGATTCCACACTTTTGGGGCGATCCGACGCCGGACTGGTTCTCGCCACTCCATCCCACCGGGACCCCTCGCCCCGCCGGGTACAGGAGAATCCCGCCCGTGATATCCAGAATTCGACACAATACTGAACCAATGTTTTGATAATGATTCAACATAACGTATTTTCTTTTGAACTTATTACCTCCATTTATAAAGCCCCAGATCCAGCATGCCCTCTTAACCATTTTTTAAACCGGTCCTGAATGATTTATGCACATGTGCCCCCAGGTCTCTCTGTTCCTGCGCCCCCTTTATTACGGAGTCCAGCTGGTATTCTGGTAAACCTCCATGCACTCCATTCAAGGCCAGTATAACCTTCTAGAGATTTAGTATCCAGAATTGCTCAAGTACTCCAGTTGTGATCTAATCACGACTTTGTATTGTTGAAGTATGACTTCCACTCCTTTGTATTCTAGTCCTCTAGATCAGAGTTCTTCAAACTATTTTTCCGGGGACCCATTTTTACCAACCGGCCGACCTTCGCGACCCACGCCGGCCGACCTTTGCGACCCACACCGGCCGACCCCTGCGACCCACCATTTTCTCTTACCTTGTTTGCTGCTGACAAAAATGGAGGAAATAGTTTTGGGTCCCTTTAGCCCTGATACACGCTCCTCCAATGGAATGGAACCTGTTGGATGAAGGTGAAGCCTTCTGGTGTTGGAAAGTATGGAGTCTCCATCTGTCCAAAGTTCTGAATTTTTTTCTGTAAAATTTTATTAAATAAACCCCCGCCCCTGAACTTGTAACAAAAAATTAATAAAATAGGTAAAATAAATGAAAAAAATGAATAAACCCCCCCTCCCGAACTTGTAAAAAAAATAAAATGAATACAATAAATGAAAAAGTAAAAATTAAATGAATAAAATGAATGAATAAAAACCACTACAAAATTTGTAAAACAAAAAGCTGCAACCGTTTAAAAAAATAGCGGCTGCACTGCGCATGCGTGCCCGATTGCGCATGCGCGCCGATCATCATGTGCGCATGTGCAATGCGGCCGAATTTTTTTTAAAAACATGTTCGCGGCCGCTTGCATCCGGCATTATGAAAAGCCAGCTGCTGCGTGGGGATTTGCGCGATCGGGAGCACCGCCGACAACAGCTCAACGACCCTCCCGACGCCCGCCCGCGACGCACCCGCTAGTCGCCCCCCCCCCCCCCCCCCCCCCCCCCCCCCCCGACTTTGAAGAACACTGCTCTAGATATAAAGGCCAGAATTTCTTTTAAAAAAAAATTTCCAATTAAGGGGCAATTTAGCGTGGCCAATCCACCTACCCTGCACATCTTTGGGTTTGGGGGGTGAGACCCACGCAGACGCAGGGAGAATGTGCAAACTCCACATGAATAATGACCGGGGCCACGATCGAAACCGGGTCCTCGGTGCAATGAGGCAGCAGCGCTAACCACTGCACCACCGTGCATGCCCCCCACAGAATTTTGTTTTGATCATTTTCTGTAACTAAATGTAATCGTGGAGCGGTGGTGACATAGTGGTATTGCCACTGGACTAGCAATCTAGACACCAACGGTAAATTCTATGATTCTAATTGTTGATTGTCATAAAAATCCATCGGAAGCTTAGCACGGTGGCGCAGTGGGTTAGCCCTGCTGCCTCACGGCGCCGAGGTCCCAGGTTCGATCCCGGCTCTGGGTCACTGTCCGTGTGGAGTTTGCACATTCTCCCCGTGTTTGCGTGGGTTTCGCCCCCACAACCCAAAGTTGTGCAGGCTAGGTGGATTGGCCACGCTAAATTGCCCCTTAATTGGAGAAAATTAATTGGGTACTCTAAATTTATTTTAAAAATAAAAATAAATAAAAACCCATCTGATTCACTCGTCCTTTCGGGAAGAAAATCTGCCGCCCTTACTTCGTCCCACCTACATGTGACTCCAGATGACAGAAATGTGGTTGACTCTTAAAGTGCCACTCACTTCTAGGGCAATTAGGGACGGGCAAAAAATGCTGGCCTTGCCTGCGATGCCCACATCCCATGAAAGAAAAAAAGAAAAAAAATGTATTGATCTCCATACCTGAATCCCCAAATATCTTTAAACGTCCGCTGTTTCTAGCTTTTTATCAGTTTGAAATTTCTCTGCTTTACCCTTTTTGCTCCAGTAGATGACCTCTCATTTTTGTACACTGAAATCCATTTGACAGAGTTTTACCCATTCACTTAATCTATCAATATGTCTATAATTTTATTCTTATGACCTACACTGTTTACAGCGCCGCCTATCTTTGTGTCATCAGAAAATTTGGATGCATGACTTTCTTTTCCTGTGAGCGCCACTTGGGCGGCATAGTAGCACAGTGGTTAGCACTGTTGCTTCACAGCGTCAGGGACCCTGGTTCGATTCCCGGCTTGGGTCACTGTCAGTGGAGAGTCTGCAAGTTCTCCCTTTTTTGCCTGGCTTCCTCTGGGTGCTCCGGTTTCTTCCCACTCGTCCCGAAATACATGCTTGTGAGGTGAATTAGACAATCTGAATTCTCCCTCTGTGTACCCTAACAGTCCCCGAAGTGTGGCGACTAGGGGATTTTCATTACCTTCAGTACCTTCATTGCAGTATTAATGTAAGCCTACTTGTGACACTAATAAAGATTATTATTAGTCTGCCATCGAAGAGCATCTGCCCATTATCCCTACGCTCTCTGCCTTCTACTGTTCAGCCAATTTCCTAATCAGGTCAATAATTTGCCTCATTTCCATGGGTTTCAACTTTAGCTAACAATCTCTTATGCAGAACTTTATCAAATGCCTACTGGATGTACCTACACATAACATCTATTTGCATCCCCTGTCCACTATTTTAGCTGTTTCTTTTTAAAAATTGGCATATTTTTTGCTGAGCACCCATTTGGAATGGAAACCTCAGAAAAGGCTGGTCCTGAGAATAAAATCCATTGCTCATTAAAAAGAGCCACTCTTACTTTTTTCCCCTTTGCCAACAGGCCACCAATGACTAATCCTTGTATAGGTCTCTGCTAACCTCACATTATGGGACCAGGTCCACTTTTTCACCTGCGATGACCCATCAAGAAATTAAGTGCGAATGTTGGAAGTGACCTTTGAGATTCACACAACAGTGTAAATGAAGATGTGCCTTCCTGTATCACATATGAGAATTTTCTCAGTTGAACACTTCCTTCTGAATTCCAGTGCCTAGATTTTTGTTGGAGACACACCTCGCACTAATGGAATGAAAAAGGAATGTGGTGGATGCCTATTGGGGAGATATTTCACCATATTTCTCGTGCTCTCGCTCACCACTTCCTGACTTTTAACGCCAGGGTGGCAGTGCCAAGGTGCCTGTGTTCCAGGGGGAGGGCCAGGGAGACACCCTACACATACCCTGACTACCCTGGGATCTCCGGTGGCACAGGAGACCCCCTGTCCGGGTGCCGTTCTACCTGGTCCTCGTTTGTCTGGACCCGCTCTGATTGGCGCCTGGCTGTAGCCTCCCTGGTAAGGCTGGTGAATAGCGTGAGGTTGGTGAGTTCCATGCAAGTGGGTCGTAAGGTTTATGACCTACTTCCGCGAGCGTCATTCAATCCCGCCCATTTGGGGCGGGTTTCAGACTCTCGCGAAGGGTGGAGGCTCACTGGAGGGCTTTCCCGGCATTTAACGCCCGCATTACGCTCAAGCGAGAGCCCAGCGCGGCCGGAGACCCGCACACAGTGTGTGAGCGATAACTCTTGTGTTCCTGGTGCCCAGTATTAATATAAAGCTTGGGGGGGAGGGGGAAGGTCAGTGTTAAAATTTGAAGAACCAGTAAGCCTATGCAATCAGTCTCCGCACAATCGATTGCACAGCAATGCTATTTTCCTACAAATGTTTAAAACTTCTTAGATGGACTTCCGATGGCGGCCATGGAGGGAGTGGTTGCTCAATGTGGCAAATCTTTGTTGTTAATTAAAAAAAAAATTTAGAGTACCCAATTAATTTTTTCCAATTAAGGGGCAATTTAGCGTGGCCAATCCACCTACCCTGCACATCTTTGGGTTGTGGGGGCGAAACCCACACAAACACGGGGAGAACGTGCAAACTCCACACGGACAGTGACCCAGAGCCGGGATCGAACCTGGGACCTCGACGCCGTGAGGCAGCAGGGCTAACCCACTGCGCCACCATGCTGCCTTTGTTAATTTTAATATGTTTGTGTGTTTCTTTGTCAATTAGGGTTCATTGTGCAAGTACCTGAGTTTGCACAGCAGTGACTGGGTTAGCTCCTGCCGCCTGGCACACTCCATCACCAAGGGCCTCGCCTACCTTCACACAGAACTGCTACGAGTTGGTGAGATATAGTAAAGTCATTAGGATTTACCCTTCTTACTGTCATACTGCCTGGTTGACATTTCATGATTTGCTATTTCTTTTGTCTTGTGTGTGTTGAACTTACTGATATACTTGAGAGCTGTGAAATTTGATGTTCAATAGTATGTGCTGTGGACATTAAGACTTGACTCAAAACCATCAACTTTCTTCCGCAAGTTACCAATTCCCATTTTAATACTGACCCTTCGATCTAGTGAGGTAGGATCTGGAATGACCAGCTGCCTAATTTTGTTTCTAAAGTTCTAGAATCGTGAGAATGTGGATAATTTTGAAAAATGGAAGCTAAGTCACTGCATTTAAGATATGACTATGCATTTGCATGTGGACACCAGTGTCATGATCACACATGCACAAGAGGCCAGTCTTGAGATCAGATGCACAAAGCACCAGCCTTGTGTAGAGGAGGTCATTCTGGTGTTCAGGTGTGAAGGGATCTGTCACATGCCCATGTGTGTATCCACAACAATATTAGATAAGCGGCAGCACTCCTTTTCACTCCCTCTGGCTTTCCTGTTCTCTTTTGCACCCTCATTCTTGTCCCTTCTCAGTTTTACTTGCCTCCTCATCCTCTAACTTCCCATTCCCCCCCCCCCCCCCCCCCCAAACATTACTTTCTACCATTGTCTGTGAATTAGCCTTTTGCTTTGCTGGGACCTTCCTGTGGTTGTCTCATATTTTCTCTGTCTCTTTCTCTCCCTTCATGCTGCATGCTGTGTAATTTTCAACTTCTCTTTCCCTCAAAACAATGAGGATGGCTTCAAAATCTTTAACTTGTTGCTCTGTTCTGAGTATTCTGCCAAGTTCTCAGAATGATAGGTTGCTGACTGGGAGGTTTTTAAAAAAAATAATTTTTATTCAAATTTTCACATTTTCACAAAAAAGAAAACAATAACAGAAAATTCTAAGAACATAAAGAACAGAACCCCCCCCCCCCCCCCCCCCCCCCCGTATATACAAAAGAAAAACAATAAATTAACACCCGTCGTTGGCAAAAAACAGATATTCAACCCAAAACAAAAACAAAGAGACAACAACACCCCCCCCCCCCCCCCCCCCCCGTTGCTGCTGCTGCTGCTGACCTTTTGTTTTTACCGTTCTGACAGGAGATCTAGGAATGGTTGCCATCTCCTGAAAAACTCCTGCACTGACCCCCTTAGGGCAAATTTCACCCTCTCCAATTTAATAAACCCCGCCATATTGTTGACCCAGGCCTCCACACTTGGGGGCCTCGCAACCTTCCACTGAAGAAGAATCCTCCGCCGGGCTACTAGGGACGCAAAGGCCAGAACACCGGCCTCTTTCGCCTCCTGCACTCCCGGCTCCACTGCAACCACAAATATTGCGAGTCCCCAGCCTGGATTGACCCTGGATCCTACCACCCTCGATACCGTCCTTGCTACACCTTTCCAAAATCCCCGCAGCGCTGGGCATGCCCAGAACCTAATACACCTGTCCTCGGTCCCAAAAAACTGGCTCATCCTTGTCCCGGTCATATGAGCCCTATGCAGTACCTTAAACTGTATGAGGCTAAGCCTTGCACACGAAGAGGAGGAGTTCACCCTTTCTAGGGCATCCGCCCACGTCCCCTCCTCAATCTCCTCACCCAGCTCCTCCTCCCATTTATCTTTCAGCTCCTCCACCGAGGCCTCGTCTACCTCCTGCATCACCTGGTACACTTCCGAGATCCTCCCCTCTCCAACCCATACCCCCGAGAGTACCCTGCTGACCGGAAAGTTGATGACAACAGGACACAACTGAACTTTTTGGTTGCCTTTAGAGGGATTTCTCCTTGATGGAACTGTCCTCTATGTCTGCTTGTGCCAGATAACCTGGCTTAACCATGGTACTTCTTTCATCGCAATAGGAACTTAGAAACAGGAGGAGGTGTTTCACCCCTGAACCTGCTCCCCCCATGGAATTAGATCATGGCTGATCTATACCTGAATCCATTTTACCCACCTTTTCTCCATATCTATTGATATCCTTGCCTAACAAACTATTGATCTGAATGTTGAAAACTCTAATTGACCCAGCATCCACAACCTTTTGGGGGAGTGTTCCAGATTTCCACTATCTGTTGAGTGAGAACGTGCTTCCTGATATTACTTCTAAATTGCCCTCTTTGTTCTGGATTCCCTTACCAGAGGAAATTGTTTCTCTTTATCCACCAGTATATCCCTTTTTCTTACTTTAAATACCTCAGTAAGATCACATGAAGAATTACAAGCTTGGGTGAGGCATGTGATTGATGGCATGAGACAGTACCAGTGAAGTCTCAAGTTGTATCAGAAGAGGATGGCGAAAGTTTGGAGGAAAGCAAATAGAGACACTGGCTGTGCATTCTAATAGTGAGAAATTTCTGACTCCTCCAGATCAGTATAAATCCGCCATTACACACCGGGACCTCAACAGCAGGAACGTGTTGGTGAAGAATGATGGAACATGTGCCATCAGTGACTTTGGCCTTTCCATGAAACTGACTGGCAATCGATTGGTTCGACCAGGAGAAGAGGATACTGCAGCCATCAGTGAGGTGAGAAGCAAAAGAGTTTGTGCAGGTATAATAGCATATTTTCTGGGGATTTAAACACAAGGGGGCACCATTATCAAGCGTAAATGAATAAGTAATACACTTCCTGATGTGTGCCTGTTTTCTACAGGTAGAAGGCAATGTTTCAGGGGTACAGGGGTAATACACTGCCATTATATTGTTCTGCAGTGTCGCCTGTCAGTGGTTCCATACATTTGGTGAAGCTATTGCTGTGACTATGTTGATTAAAAAGGGAATTGCTGCAATTCTAAACTGAGAGATTGACAGCATCACGTGACTGATTTGTTTTGAAGCTCAGTTGCTGTGTAACATATAAAAATGTATTTATACGACTGCCTTGTCTCACCTATATCAGCCTACATGGCCTGTCGGAAAATGATGCTGCTCAAAGCATTGACTGATAGCAGTGAATGCTCGTAGCAATAGGCTTTCCTTTCTCTTTGCAATATCCCTCTCCTTAAGCTGCAGCTTTGAGCATATTGATGTGTTGCTGCTTGATTATGTCTTGTTGCCGGGCAGCACTGGGAGTAACCTGTTTGGTCTGAGGCCTGAGGGGACCTGATTCCCAGTCAATGATCTGCTCCCACATGGCGCTGTCATTCAGTCAATTGGACTCGGCTGTGTTGCATCACCCAATGTTTGTTGTGTGAAGCAATGAAAATACAAGAGATTTTTCTCTGCTGGTGGTGATGTCTCTTTCTAATCCTGTCTTCCACAGGTTGGCACAATCCGTTATATGGCACCCGAGGTGCTAGAGGGGGCTGTAAACCTGCGGGACTGTGCATCCGCTCTCAAGCAGGTGGATATGTATGCATTGGGCCTCATCTACTGGGAAATATTTATGAAGTGCACAGATCTTTTCCCAGGTAAGAAAATAGCAACACCAACTTGCATTTCTGTAGTGTCTTTTACAAGGTAAAACATCTTCAAGATGCTTCACAGGAGTGTTATCAAACTAAATTTGACATTGAGCTACATAGAGAGTTATTAGGATAGATGGCTAATGCACTATCAATTCCGACGAGGTGAGAGTAGAGAGTAATCGTGGCTTTATTAAGCAGAGATGTGTAGCTCCCGCAGCTGCTGCCGAAATGGCTGCAGCTCGGTGAGTCCACACATTTATACTCCGCCTACTGGGCAGACCCAGCAGGCAGGGATCTACCCCCGTACCTGAAGTACAGGAGCCGTACCGTATTACACCTCATATGTAATATATATACAACAGTGGTGACTACCACATTCACCCCCTGTTAACAAAGAGTCCAGCGGGGGTGGTGGAAGACTATTTACATGCATAGGTTAACATTTTAGGGAAAGTTCACAAAGTAAGACGATCAGGTGCCTTGATCCTCCGTTGTGAGCGCCGCAGTCCCGGTGGCGATGCAGGTGTCAGTTCGGTCGCCGGTGACTATGGGAGTGTGTCAACCTCATCTTCATCCCCGGGTGGGATCAAGGGGAGGAAGGATCGTCCTGGCGCGGGGGCTGTGGTGGGGTGCGCTGGGGGGAGGAAGGGTGGCGCCGGGGCAGGGGTGGGGGGATGGGGACCCAGCTGGTGCCAGGTCCCTGAGGGAGACAGTGTCTTGGCAGCCATCGGGGTACGCCACGTAGGCGTATTGCGGGTTTGCATGGAGTAGCTGTACCCTCTCGACCAACGGGTCCGCCTTGTGGAGCCACATGTGCTTGTGGAGGAGAACGGATCTTGGAGCTGCCAGCCATGTTGGGAGTGAAACCCCGGAGGCGTACTTCCTGGGGAAGGCAAGGAGACGTTCATGGGGAGGTTGCGTTAGTCGCAGTGCAAAGTAGCGATCGGATGGGGTGAAGGGCGTCGGGGAGGACCTCCTGCCAGCGGGAGACCGGGAGATTCTTGGACCACAGGGCCAGCTGGACGGCCTCCCAGACCGTCCCATTCTCCCGCTCCACCTGCCCGTTTCCCCGGGGGTTGTAGCTGGTCATCCTGCTCGAGGCGATGCTCTTGCTGAGCAGGTACTGGCGCAGCTCATCGCTCATAAATGAGGATCCCCGGTCGCTGTGGATGTAGTTGGGGAAACCGAACAGAGCGAAGATGGTGTTGAGGGCTTTGATGATGGTGGCAGATGTCATATCGGGGCATGGGTCGACGAAAGGGAATCTGGAGTATTCGTCGACCACGTTAAGGAAATATGTGTTTCAATCGGTGGAGGGGAGGGGCACTTTGCAATCCACTCTGAGGCGTTCAAAGGGGCGGGAGACCTTCACCACGTGTGCTCGGTCTGGCCGGTAGAAGTGCAGTTTGCACTCCGCGCAGACATGGCAGTCTCTAGTGATAGCCCTGACCTCCTCAATGGAGTAGGGCAGGTTGCGGGCCTTTATGAAGTGAAAGGACCGGGTGACCCCTGGGTGACAGAGAGCATTGTGTAGGGTCCTGAGTCGGTCCACTTGTGCGCTGGCACATGTAGCTCGGGATAGGGCATCGGGGGGCTCGTTGAGCTTACCGGGGTGATACAAAATCTCGTAATTGTAGATGGAGAGCTCGATCCTCCACCTCAAGATTTTATCATTTTTGATCTTGATGTGTGTTGAACATGAAGGAAACCTACCGTTGGTCAGTGAGGAGAGTGAATCTCCTGCCGGCCAGGTAATGCCTCCAATGTCGCACAGCTTCTACGATGGCTTGGGCCTCCTTTTCGACGTAGGAGTGCCGAATTCTGGAGGCATGGCGGGTGCGTGCCTGGTTGAGGGTGGCAGCCAGAGCGACGTCTGATACATCGCTCTCGACTTGGAAGGGGAGCGTATCGTCGACCGCGTGCATCGCGGCCTTGGTGATGTCGGCCTTGATACGGTTGAAGGCCTGGTGAGCCTCGGCCGTCAGTGGGAAAACAGTGGAGTGAATGAGTGGGCGGGTCTTGTCCGCATAGTTAGGGACCCACTGGGCGTAGTCTGAGAAGAACCCCAGGCATCGTTTGAGGGCCTTGGGGCAGTGGGGGAGAAGGAGTTCTATGAGGAGGCGCATGCGATCGGGGTCGGGCCCTAGAACTCCATTTTGCACCACATAGCCAAGGACGGCTAAGCGGTTGGTGCTGAACACGCACTTCTCCTTGTTGTACGTTAGGTTGAGGAGTTTGACGGTGTGGAGGAATTTGGAAAGTTTAGCGTGGTCCTGCTGGTCGTGGCCGCCGATGGTGACGTTATCCAGGTACGGGAAGGTGGCCCGCAGTCCGTACCGGTCAACCTTCGGTCCATCTCCCGTTGGAAGACCAAGACCCGGTTAGTGACGCCGAAGGGAACCCGAAGGAAGGGGTAAAGGCGGCTGTCCGCTTCAAACGCAGTGTATGGGCGATCCGCCTTGTGAATGGGGAGCTGGTGGTAGGCAGATTTCAGGTCCACTGTTGAGAAGACCTGGCACTGTGCAATCTGATTGACCATATCAGATATGCATGGGAGGGGGTACGCGTCGAGCTGCGTGTACCGATCGATGGTTTGTCTTCCACTTGGGCTCTCCATTGGCTATTGCTGGCCTCGATAACGTCTTCCTGTAGCAGCCGCTGGACCTCAGACCTGATGAAGATCCTGTCCTGGGCAATGTACCACCTGCTCCTGGTGGCAACGGGTTTGCAATCCGGGGTGAGGTTTGCAAACAGAGAAGGCGGATCGACCTTAAGAGTCGTGAGACCGCAGACAGTAAGGGGTGGTAGGGGCCCACCAAATTTCAGGGTTAGACTTTCGAGGTTGCACTGGAAGTCCATGCCGAGTAGCAAGGCAGCACAGAGGTTGGGGAGGACGTAGAGCCGGAAGTCGCTGAACTCTATGCCCTGGATGGTGAGGGTGGCAGTGCAGTACCCCCGGATCGCAATGGAGTGGGATCCGGAAGCCAGGGAGATTCTCTGGTTAATCGGGTGTACTGTGAGGGAGCAGCGCCTTACCGTATCGGGGTGGATGAAGCTCTCAATGCTCCCGGAGTCAAGAAGGCAAGATGTCTTGTGCCCATCAACCTTTACTGTCGTCATCGCGGTCACGAGGTTGTTCGGTTGGAACTGGTCGATCATAATGGAGGCGAGGCGTGGCTGGTGTTGGAAGGCCCCTGGCTGATCGGCGGCGGTTGAAGGCGATGAGCGGCCCGATAAGGTGCCTGACGAGCAGGGGTCCTGAGGCGGGAAAGATGACGGCGCCCACGGGCTGCATGAGGCCTGATAGGGGGAAGATGGTGGCGCCAACGGGCCGCACGTGTCCTGAGGCAAGCAAGATGGCGGCGCCCACAGGCCGCATGTGGTCTGAGGCGAAGAAGATGACGGCGCTCACGGGCCGCACATGGGTTGCTGGGGCGAAAATGGCGGCGCCCACAGGTCGCAGGGACAATGGGCCTGGTTACAGCGGCGATCGAGCGGGCCTGGCACACAGCAGCAAAACGTCCTTTCTTCCTGCAGACCTTGCAGAGCGCGCTCCGCGCCGGGCAGCGCTGCCGGGGTTGCTTTGTCTGTCTGTACAAAGCAAGCTAGCCAATGTGCGAAGGCCGACTTGGCGTTGTCTGCTTGAGGGTGCAGCTGCAGGCGATCCGGCTTGATGCGGCGATCCATCGTTGTAAAATCTCTGCTTAATAAATTGATGCACTGTCAATTACGACAAGACGAGAGTAGAGTGTAATCGAGGCTTTATTAAGCAGAGATGTGTAGCCTCCTGCAGCTGCTGCCGAAATGGCTGCAGCTCGGTGCACCCACATAGTTATACTTCGCCTCGTGGGTTGAGCCAGCAGGCAGGGATCTACCCCCGTACCTGTCATACAGGAGCCTTACCGTATTATACCTCGTATATGATATATATACAACAGTGGTGACTACCACAATGGCCAAAAACTTGATCAAAGAATTATGTTCTGAAGTATGTCTTAAGCAAGGAGACAGAAGTGGAGAGGTTTAGGGAGGGAATTTCAGAGGCTGAAGACGTGCCACCAATATTAGAGCGATGAATAATGAGGATGTGCAAGAGTCCAGAATGGGAGGAGTGAAAGTTCTCGATAGGTCATAAGATTGGGGTAAGTTACTGCAATTCAATGGTGGCAGAAGGGGTGTGGTGCAGGAGGTTGTGGTGGTGAGGTGATGGAGGGACTTTTAAAGTCAAGATGTCACAGGAATCATAGAAAATGTACGGCACAGAAGGAGACCCTTTAGCACATCCTGTCTTTGTAGGTCGACAAAAAGCTACCCAGCCCTCTCAACATTATTTTAAATGTATTTTATTCCAAACTTATATAAAAGGCTACAAATAAAAAACAATTTGGGGAGCAAACTCCCCAACAAACAACAGTTTGTACAAATTTTTCCCTTTTTCACCCACCCACAACGAACAGCTCCTCAAACACGGCCACGAACATCCCCCACCTTGCCTCCAAGTCCTCCGCTGTATCCCTTAATTCGTATTTGACCTTTTTCAGCTGAAGAAAGTCATGTAAGTCCCCCACTCAAACAGAATTCTTCGCTGGGCAATTAGAGAGGCGAAGACCGCTATGTCGCCCATCCTCTCCGCCATCAGCTCCAGCTTCTCCGATATCCCAAATATCGCTACCAAAGGGCCCGGTTCAACCTCCTCCCCCACTATCCTTGTTAGCGCCACAAACACTCCCGCCCAGAATCTCTCCAACTTTTCGCAGCCCCAGAACATATGTGCGTGGTTCGCTGGTCCTCGCCCGTACTTATCACACTCGTCTGCTACCCCCTGAAAGAACCCACTCATTCTTGCCCTAGTCATATGAACCCTGTGTACCACCTTGAACTATATCAGGCTCATCCTTGCACACGACGAAGTCGCATTTACCCTTCGTAGCGCCTCACTCCATACTCCTCAGTTTATCTCCCCTTCCCACTTTTTAATCTTCACCACCTGCTCACCTCCCTGCTCTCTCAGTCACCCGTATATGTCTCCCTACCTGCCCTCCCCTTCCACATCCAGAAGCAGCAGACACTCCAATAGGGTGTACCTCAGCAACCTGGGGAACACGTTCCAAACTTCATGCACAAAGTCCCTTACCTGCAGGTACCTAAACTCACTTCCTCTCGGGAGCTCTCCCCTCTCCTTCAGTTTCTCTATATTGGCAAACCCCTTTTCCAGGTACAGATCCCTCACCTTAACCAGTCCCACTTTTCTCCGCTACCTATACATACCATCTATTCCCCCCCCCCCCACCGCCAGTTCACAACCGTGGTTTTTGCACAGCGGCGCCAGCACCGACCTCCCTTCTATCCTTAAATGCTTCCTCAGCTGGTTCTTCCAGACCTTTACTGTGGACTGCACCACCGGGCTCTTTGCATATTTCCTTCGTGCCATTGGCAATGCCGCCGTCACCATAGACCTCAAGCTGGACCCCCTACAGAATCCTTCCTCCATCCTAACCCATTCTGCACCCTCTCCTTCCCACCACTGCATTACCTTCTCCACCTTTGCCGTCCAGTAATAGTGTAGCAGGTTCGGCAATGCCTCTGTCTCTGTAACAGGGTCTTCTTAATCCTTGACACCTTCCCTGCCCATACAAAATCAAATCCAGTTTTCAAAAGAAGGCCTTTGGTACAAAGATTGGAAGTGTCTGGAATATGAACAGGAACCTTGGCAGAATGTTCATCTTCACCAATTGGACCCTCCCTGCCAAAGGCAAGTGCAGCATGTCCCACCTCTTCAGATCCTCCCTGACCTCCTCCACCAGCTTTGTTAGATTCCATTTATGTAGCATCGCCCATTCCCTCGCCACCTGATTGCCCAGGTATCTAAACCTGTCTCTGGCCAACTTGAATGGCAAACCCCGTAGGTTGACTCGCTCACCCAACTCGCTCACCGGGAGCAAATCACTTTTCCCATAGGCTCTATCGCTAGCTCAAACAACAACGGGCACTCCTGCCTTGTTCCCCTGTGCATTTCAAAGTTTTGTGACCCCCTGTCCTTGGTCCGCACACTCGCCTTTGCCTTCAGTGCCACGTATAACAGGCGCAAAGAGGGGTGCAGTACAAATATGGTGAGAAGGCGAGCGCCATGCCACAAATTCGGCCCAAACCCGAACAATCTCAGGACAGGTGCAGTCACTCCACCCGATCAAATGCCTTCTTTTGCGTCCATGGACGCCACTACCTCTGGTACCTGGGGTCTTGACGGGGTCATGATCACACTTAACAGCCTCCTTAGATTACTAGAAAGCTGCCTGCCCTTTAGGGAACCTACCTGGTCCTCCGCAACCACCCCTGGGCCACATCCTTCTATCCTTCCTGCCACCAACGTTGCCAGCACTTTCACATCAGTATTTAACAGCGATATGGGCCTGTACGACACAAATTCCAACAGGTATTTTCCCTTTTTTTAAATTAATGTGATCGGTGCCTGTGTCATTGTCTCCAGCAGCTCCCCCTTCTCCAACGCCTCATTAAACGCCCTCAAGAGATGTGGTGCCAGGTCTGTCGCGAACTCCTTATAGAATTCCGCCAGGTAACCATTGGGCCCCAGGGCCTTCCCCGACTTCATACCCCTTATACTATCCAATACCTCCCTCAGCCCCAAGGGCTCCTCTAGTGCCTGCCTCTTCTCTTCCTCCAACTGTGGAAACTCCAGTTTGTCTAAAAACCATCCCATGTTGCCCTCATCATCCACCCCCGGGTCCACCCTGTATAAACTCCTTATAATAATCCCTCGTTTATCTTCCCCGGCTCCGACACCACATCCCCTGGCCCAGTCCGCATCTTCAATATTTCCCTAGACTCGACCTGCCGTCGTAGCTGATGCACTAACATTCGACTCGCCTTCTCACCGTATTTGTGCTGCACTCCCCCTTGTCCTCTGCAGCTGTCCTACTGCCCTCCCCGGCGTCAACCGATCAAATTGCCCCTTAAAGTTTTTCCTCCTCACCAATCCCTCCGTGGTGGGTGCCCGCGAGTACTCCCTATCTACCTTAACTATCTCGTTCATTGCCGTTCATATTTCTCCCTCCTTTCCCTATCCGCATGTGCCTTGAACGAGATAATCTCCACCCGGACCACCGCTTTCAGTGCTTCCCAAAATGTGGCCGCCAGCACCTCCCCATTTTGGTTCAATTCTACATAATCATTAATCACAGCCTGCACTTTATCGCAAAACCCTCTATCTGCCAAAAACCCCGAATCAAGCCTCCACCCCGGCCTCTGCTCCCGTCCCAATCTAAGCCGCATTTCCAGCCAATGGGGCGCATGGTCCGAGATTACTATCCCCGTGTATTCTGCCCCCTCCACCCCAATCTAAACCTCCCGGCTCACCATAAAAAAGTTGATTCATTAATACACACTATAAACATGTGAGAAAAAGGAACACTCCCTTTTGCCTGGGTTTTTGAAACCCCACGGGTCCACCACACCCATCTTTTTCATAAACTTGCCCAGCTCCTTTACCATTCGTATCCTACCCATTGACCTGGGGCTCGATCTCTCTGCTCTAGGACACAATTAAAATCTCCTCCCATAATCAACTGGTGCATGGCCAAACCTGGGATCACTGCCAGGAACCCCCTCATAAAATCTACATCGTCCCAATTCAGTCCATATACATTCACCAGTACCACCGGCATCCCCTCTAATACCCCGCTCACCGTCACATATCTCTCACCCGGGTCCATCACTTTCTTTGTGCTCACAAACCCCATTTTCTTGCTTATCAAAATGGCCACCCCCCACGACTTTGAATCAAACCCTGAGTGGAAAAACTGTCCCACCCATCCCTTTCTTAGCCTAACCTATCCTTCACACGGAGGTGTGCCTCATGCAGAGAAAACACCTCTGCTTTTAAACTCCTTAGATGTGCAAAGACCCGAGACCTTTTCACCAGTCCATTGAGCCATTGCATGTTCCATGTTATCAGCCTCACTGGGGGCATGCGCCTCTATTCACTGCTATCCTCCCCTTTTGGCTCTACCCCTGTTAATTTTACCCTCGACACCTGGCCCATCCAAGCTCCCCACTAAAACTTGTGCTTCCCAACATTTCCGGTACATTATTCATGTCTTCCTTTGTGAAGACAGAAGCAAAGTACAAATTTAGTTCCTCAGTTATGTCTTTTTAAAATATTTTTATTCTCCTTTTTCACATTTTCATCCAAATTTAAACCCACCAACAATAATCAATCAACAGTAACAAATACAATGTCAAACTCCTGGTCAACAATCCCCTCCTCCCATCAACCCCCAACATTTTAAATACAAACATCAAAGAAAAGGAATCAGGAATCCACCGTCCACCCATACATAATCATCAACAACATACACAGTCCAACAGTTCCCCCCCCTCCCCCAATGTTCAATGTCATCCAATTCTTGAAAGTGCACAATGAACAAAATACATGAATTGTAGAACCCTTTCATCCTTCCCCTCAACTCAAATTTCACCTTCTAGAGTGTTAAAAACTCCAACAGAACCCCCGCCAAGTGGAGAGACTGACCCCCACCCCTACAGGATCTGCCATCGGGCCATCAGCGAGGTGAAGTCTAAAACATCTGCCTCCACACCCGCTTCCAACCCTGGCTGATCCATTGTCACGAACATGGCCTCCAGAGGACCCAGCTCAAGTCTCACATGTACCACCCTCGAAATTACTCTGAAAACCTCCCTTCAATATCCTTCCAGCTTTGGACAGAACCAAAACATATGAACGTGCTTTGCAGCGGCAGCGCCCACCCCCCCGCCCCCGGAAACGCTTACAAAAATCCTCTACCCCCTCAAAGAGACGGCTCATTCTTGCCTTTGTGAGGTGCGCCCTATACACTACCTTCAGCTGTATCAGCCCCAACCTCGCGCACAAAGTTGAGGCATTCACACTCCAAAGCATCTCACACTACAACCCCTCCTCATGCCTCTTCCAACGACTTCTCCCACTTTGTCTTAATCCCCTCCAGCGATACCTAAGGGGCTGGTTTTGCACAGTGGGCTAAACAGCTGGCTTGTAATGCAGAACAAGGCCAGCAGCGCGGGTTCAATTCCTGTACCAGCCTCCCCAAACAGGCGCCGGAATGTGGTGCCTAGGGGCTTTTCACAGTAACTTCATTGAAGCCTACTTGTGACAATAAGCTATTATTATTATCTTCTCCCAGAATTGCCCCATAAATCGCTGACACCACCCCCTTATCCACTTGCCCCGTCGTCAGCACCTCCTCCAACAGTATGGGGGCCGGCGCCACTGGAAAGCTCTGTGTCTCCGGCTTAGCAAAATCTCGGACCTGCACATACCGAAACATTTCCCCCTGCCCCAACCCATATTTCTCCTCCAGCTCCTTCAGTCCCACAAACCGGCCACCCAGATACAAATCTTTTAGTGCCCTAACGCCCATCTCCAAAAACTCCCATCCTGGCTCAAATCTGTGTTTCCCCCCAAATCGGCATTTCCCTTGACACCGCCCCCAGCCTAAAGTGCTGCGCAACTGCTTCTAGATTATCAATGTCGCTACTACCACCTTACTTTCAAATTATATTTTCCCCTTCTTAATCAATCCCTTTGTCTTTCTTTACTGAATTTTAAACTCTTCCCAATCCTCAGGTCTATTGCTTTTTCTTGCTCATTTGTATGCCATTGAATTTAATTCTTTGAATCTAATACTCTCTCGAATTTCTCTTGTAAGCCATGGTTTGGCCACAGTTCCCTTTCTACTCTTGTACCAAATAGGAATAAACAACTTTTGGAGTTTACCCATTTGTTCCTTGAATGCCTGCCATTCCTGTCCCCTGTCCTTCCTTTCAATAATGTTTCCCAGTTTGCCATAACCAGCTCATGCCTCACACCGTCATATTTACCTTTATTGAGGTTCAGGACCTTGGTCTGAGAATCAACTACCTCTCTATTCACCTTGATAAAGAATTCTACCATGTTATAGTCACTGCCATATTAGTTTAAACCTTTCCCAACCGCTCTAGTAAGTACCCCTTCAAGGACATCAGTCCTGGTCCTGCCCAGGTCTTAGCCATCCAGTTTGTACAGGTCCTACCTCCCTGAGAACTGGTCCCAATGCCCCAGGAATCTGAAACCCTCCCCTTCAAACCATCTCTTCAGCCACGTAGTCATCCGATACATCCCACTATTTCTACTATGACTAGCAAGTGGCACGGGTAGTAATCCTGGGATCACTACCTTTGAGGTCCAACTTCTCAACTTTCTTCCTAATTCCCTATATTCTGCTTTCAGGACCTCATTTTTTTCCTTTGTCGTTGGTACCGATGTGTACCACAACCACTGGCTGTTAACCCTCCCCTCCAGAATGTACTGTAACCACTCCGAGTCATCCTTGACACTAGAACTAGGGAGGCAACATACCATCTTGGAGTCTTGTTTGCGGCCACAAAACACCTATCTATTTCCCTTGTATTTGAATCCCTGAAAATATTGCATTCCCACACTTTTTACTCCTCCTCCTCTGATGCAAAACCAACCATGGTGCAACGAATTTAGCTGTTGCTGCTTTCCCCTGAGAGATCATGCCCTCAACAATATCCAAAACGGTATATCTGTTTTGCACGGGAATGGCCACAGGAGATTTCTGTACTGCCTGCCTATCTCTCTTGGTCTGCCTCGTGGTCACCCATTCCCTTCCTGCCTGTGGAGTCTGAGCCTGCAGTGTGATCACCTCTCTATACGTGCTATCCATGACACACTCTGCCTCACGGGTGCTCCACGGTGTCCCCAGCCACTGCTCCAGCTCCTAAACGTGGGCTTCCAGGAGCTGTATCTGGAGACAATTCCTGCACACATGCTGGCCCCGGGCACTGGAAATGTTCCTGGCCTCCCACATGCAGCAAGAGGAACAAACCAAGGCTTTGAGTTCTCCTGCCATGACTTGCCCTTTTAAATTAAAGCTTTTGAAGATGCTTGATATTAGATTAAATCCAAATTTCTGTGGCCCTTCTTTGCTTGTCTTCGTTACTACCAATTAGAGCCCTTGCAGATTATAAACCACAAAACTTCTTTTCAAACTATAATTGATGAAAGTTGTAAAGACTTACCAACTGTGCCAACTACTTATCAATCAGCTCTCTCCCCCCCCCGAACAGGCGCCGGAATGTGGCGACTAGGGGATTTTCACAGTAACTTTATTTGAAGCCTACTTGTGACAATAAGCGATTTTCTTTTCTTTTCATTTCATTTCCCATGTAGCCTCAGCTACAGCAGGGCAAGACCTCTCTCTAAAGATTTAAAAGTTACAAAGCAAGGAGAAAAAGCAAAGAGCATCTCTTTCCGCTCTGCAGCGAATCCCCATTCTTGTCCTATTGACAAGAGATGGGATGATGTGGGGATGGGGAGGTTTGGGAAAAGACTTGCCCGCTTCCCTTCCTACCGAAATTTCACCTACTCCTTGCAAAGGACCGTAATCTAGGGAGAGGTATTTGTGTTCCACCCAAGTTTTGATGCACTGACCGGAGATCTGTTTGCTTCCTGACCCCTGGGACTGCAACTGAGAATGCCATGATTACTACCTGAGACGCGAGCAAATTGGCGCAGAGTAAATAAGGTTAGAGAGTTAAATGCATGGCTCAAAGATTGGTGTGCGAGTAATTGGTTTTGATTCATGGAGCATTGGTACCAGTACTGGGGAAATAAAGAACTGTACTGTTGGATGGTCTTCACCTGAACTGTGCTGGGACCAGTGTACTGATGAGTTGTAAAAGTAGGACAGTAGAGAGGACTTTAAACTAAATAGTGGAGTGAGGGATTAAGCATGGGCAGAAATAATAAATTAAGCAAAGAAGACAAAGCAACATAGCAATACGGAAAATGATGATCAGAGCATGGCGGGAATGGGCAGAGTGCACAAACCTAAGAGTGCGCCAGCAAATATGGCTAGAGGTTACAGAAATAAAGAACTAAAGGCCTTGTATCGGAATGCATGTTGCATTTGCTACAAAACAGATAGCCTAAATTGAAAAAAATATGTATGACCTGATGGGCATTGCAGAAGCATCGATGGGCGTTCTACAGGTGTTTAAATAGGAAAAGAGTAAATAAAGTGATCTGTGGTCCTCTCTCTAGAGAGAATCTGAGAAGTAATAATGGAAAATAAGGAAATGACGGATGAATTGAGCAGATATTTTGTGCCTTGTCTTCACCATAGAGGATGCAAATAACATCCCAAAAATAAATGTGAATCAGGAGGTGAAAGGGAGGGAGGAACATAAAACAGTTAGAATCACCCGGGAAAGGGTACTGAGAAAATTCTTAGAACTAAAAATTGACTAATCCGCAGGTCCTGATCGACTCCATCCTCGGATCTTAAAGGAAGTATCTGCCGAAATAGGAGGTGCATTGGTTTTAATTTTACAAAATTCCTGAGTTTCTGGAAAAATCCTGTCAGATTGGAAAATAGTGAATGTGACTCCTCTATTCAAGAAAGGAGAACAGAAGATTACAAGCCAGCTAGCTTAACATCTGTCAGAGGAAAAATGCTAGAATCTATTATTAGAAAATCTCAATGCAGTCAGGCAGAGTCAACATAATTTTGTGAAATGGAAATCATGTTTAACTAAATTTTTGGAGTTCTTTGAGGAAATAATAAGCAATATGGATAAAGGGAAACCTGTGGATTTGCTATACTTAGACTTCCAGAAGACATTTGGCAAGTTGCCACATCAAATGTTACTACAAAATAAGAGTTTGTGGTATAGGGGTAACATCTTAACATGGATAGAAAATTGGTTAACGAACAAGAAATGGAGAGCAGGCATAAATGGGTCACTTTCGGGTTGGCAGATAAGATGTGACAAGTGCCACAGTGATCAGCGATTTACAGATTATATCAGTGACTTGGATGAATGTATGGTTGTTAAATTTGCTAATGACACAAAGATAAGTAGAAAAGTAAGTTGTGAAGATGACAAGGAGTCTGCAAAAGAATATAGATATGTTAGGTGAGTGTGCAGAGAATTGGCAGATGGAGTATAATGTTGGGAAACAAGTCAACTTGTCTACTTTGGCAGGATGAATAGAAAAGCAGCTCATTATTTAAATGGACAGAGATTGCAGAACTCCGAGGTACAGAGGCATCTGGCTCTCCTGGTACATGAGCCACAAAAACGTTAGCATGCAGGTGCAAGTGATTAAAAAAACAATAGGATGATGTTGTTTATTGTAATAAGAACATAAGAACTAGGAGCAGGAGTAGGCCATCTGGCCCCTCGAGCCTGCTCCGCCATTTAATGAGATCATGGCTGATCTTTTGTGGACTCAGCTCCACTTTCCGGCCCGAACACCATAACCCTTAATCCCTTTTTTCTTCAAAAAACTATCTATCTTTACCTTAAAAACATTTAATGAAGGAGCCTCAACTGCTTCACTGGGCAAGGAATTCCATAGATTCACAACCCTTTGGGTTAAGAAGTTCCTCCTAAACTCAGTCCTAAATCTACTTCCCCTTATTTTGGGGCTATGCCCCCTAGTTCTGCTTTCACCCGCCAGTGGAAACAACCTGCCCGCATCTATCCTATCTATTCCCTTCATAATTTTAAATGTTTCGATAAGATCCCCCCTCATCCTTCTAAATTCCAACGAGTACAGTCCCAGTCTACTCAACCTCTCCTCGTAATCCAACCCCTTCAGCTCTGGGATTAACCGAGTGAATCTCCTCTGCACACCCTCCAGTGCCAGTACGTCCAAAATGGAATTTGAAAATAGGGATCTTTTCTTGCAGTTGGTGCGACCACGTCCGGAGTACTGTGTTCAATTTTGATCTCCTTATTTAAGAAAGTGTTAGAAGCAGTTCAGAAAAGGTTCACTCAATTGATATCTGGGATGGGAGGTTTATCTTACGAGAAAAGGTTGAATAGGCTGGGCCGATATCCATTGGAGTTTGGAAGAATGAGTGGTATTCTTACTGAAGCATATGAGATCCTGAGGGGACTTGACAGGGTAGAAGCTGAAAGGATATTTCCCTTTTTGATCAGATTAGGACTCGTATTGGGGATACAATTTAAAAATAAGGAGTCTCCCATTTAAGATGGAGATGAAGAATTTATTTTTCTCTCAAAGGGTTGTGAATCTTGAAAACTCTCCTCGCCAGAGAGCTGTGGAGGCAGGGTCATTGAATGTTTTTAAGGCAAAGTTAGATAGATTCTTGACTAACAAGGGAGTCAAAGGTTACCTGGGATAGGCAGGAATGTGGAGTTGAGGCCACAATCAGATCAGCCATGAATTATCTTGTTGAATGGCAGAGCAGGCTTGAGGGGCCATTTGGCCTACTTCTTCCTGCTCCTAATTTGTATCTTTCAGTAGTGCAAACCTTGCGACTTTGTTCTAAAACACAAGACATGCTGCTAACCCCTGTGCTCTTCAGTGCGATTGCTAAGATTAGTTAAGGTTTGTGCACAAGTTTCCATACTGAAGCTCCTCAGTGCTTCTAACATGAATTTTATTTGCCCCATGATCAGGAGAGTCAGTTCCCGACTACCAGATGGCTTTTCAGGCAGAGGTGGGGAACCATCCCACCTTTGAGGATATGCAGCATTTGGTCTCCAGAGAGAAGCAGCGTCCCAAATTTCCTGAAGCTTGGAAAGAGAACAGCCTGGTAAGCAAAGAAAATTTCTTACACTTTTCTCACCTAACAGCTGGCGCAATGATTTTCCTGAATGTAAATTGAGGATAGCATAGTGGGCTAGACGCTGGTCTTTTTCCTCCAGGAAAAAGTTCAATTCCAGCCTCTGGTTGAAGGAATGACAGTCTACAAATGACAGTTTACTCTGTCCTGGAGGATCCAAAATTCCTCTGGGCACTCTCATTTCAGTTATTGGTTTTAACCTGGGCAGTAGTGGCTATAATTGGCCCATGCTAGAGAAGGAAAAATCAGCTGTGGTTTCTACTCCTGATTGTCACACAGTGACTCCTATTGGGAAGTAAGTATTTATGTCAGATGAGGATATTATCAAGCATGTTGGTGATGGTCTCCCTCTTGAATGGCTCCGTCACATTCGTTGTCCAGGCATAGAACTCAATGAGGTACTGAAGGGACTGCGAGAACTCTTTCCCCTTCCTCCCCACCTATTGTTCTATTTGTAATAGCAAGTCGGTGAAGGAAGCATCCAAAGCTAGTCTTTACTTTGAATAGATTTATTCACAGAGTGGAAACATTGCAGGTACAAATCTTCTGACTCCACTCTACTCTTGTGACAGTAAGGATCTCTTTATATGCTCTTTTTTATAATCAATAAACTAATTAACAAATAATCTAATTGAAACCCTATTAAAAGGGCACCGTAATGGTAAAAAACAAAACTTTGAAATGAAATGTAATAACTTAACAGGCTGCACCCGGGACAACCCCTGCAGTGACCAGTGGTCGCAGAAGGCCTCTGGTGTACTATTGAACACTGCGTACTTACTCTCCAGGGAACCTGGGCGCTAATATCACTGTTGAAGAGGAGCAGATAGTTGGACAGCACGGTGGCACAGTGGTTAGTACCTATGCCTTACAGCACCAGGGACCCGGGTTCGATTCCGACCTCGGGTGAATGTCTGTGTGGAGTTTGCACATTCTCCCCTTTTCTGCATGGGTTTCCTCCGGGTGCTCTGGCTTCCTACCACAGACCAAAGATGTGCAGATTAAGTGGATTGGCCGTGCTAAATTGCCCCTTAGCGTAGGGTGGGTTTTGGGTGTAGGTGGGATGATCTTTTGAAGGGTTGGTGCAGACGCGATGGGCCGAATGGCCTCCTCTGCATTGTAGGTATTCTATGAAGTCCCTCAACTTCCCACTGCCTGGACATGTTAATGGCCACTTGCTCCTGCTGATCTCTCAGTTCACCAAAAGTGTCAATAATTAGATCAGTTGCGAGCGAGGTGCAGGCTCACAAGGAGATCCTCCATATCGTGCCCAAATATCAGAAACCTGGGACTCATGTGCCACCAGAATTTGAGGAGCAGCCCCTTCCAATGACCAAAACGGGGCTGCAATCGAACCCGGGTCCCTGGTGCTGTAACCTACGCAGACACTGAACACAAACCCCTTAGGCTACAGAAAATACAGGTGGCCAGGAAACCTGTGAACCATCTTTTGTTTTTTTATTTATTAATGTTTCCAATTAAGGGGCAATTTAGCATGGCCAGTCCACCTCGTACATCTTTGGGTTGTGGAGGTGGGACCCACACAGATACGGGGAGAATGTGCAAAGTCCACATGGACGGTGACCAGGGGCCAGCATTGAGCCCAGATCCTCGCCGCCATGAGACAGCAGTGCTAACCACTGCGCCACCGTGCCACCCAAGTCTGTGAACCACCTTAATGATTTGTTATATGGGAATGATGCAAGCAACACCCTCCACACAAATACCCCAATGGTAAAGGGGAGGACTCCCAAATGGAGAACCCTTCATTGGAGGCCGCCGTTACCCCTGGATGGCAGGATGGAATGCCACAAGTATCTAGGCTGTTGACAAGGCGAAGATGTGGAGGGTGTGACAGCAGCGCAAATGGGAAACCCCTTCATACAGGGAATAGAAAGGCACAGAAGGAATTTCTGCCAGATGGCTCAAAGTGTGAAACTGAAGTTTCCAAGGGAAGTCTCAGGACCTGCGGACAATTCGAAATTCCATTCGAGGTCAGTTCAGATGCGAGTCCAATCGCGTGCTTGAACCATCGCGACACCTTGAGTGCAGACAGGGCCGACGCCAGGGTTTTAAGGCTGTGGATGTTTTGCATTCTCTGACAGAGGACATGGGCGTGAGCTTTGCCCCTGTCACAGAGTGAGGTAATACTTGTCTGTCCAAAGGTGTTGACTGAAGTGCCTCAAATACGAATTAACTGAAACTTTGGCAGTGGTGTAATTCAAATGCACGCCTCCACGAAATATCAAAATTTAAACCAACATCATACACAGCTCGGCACACTACCCATTTTTAAATTCCACCAGCTATCATGGTGGGATTTGAACCCATGCCCCAGAGCATTCGCCTGGGCCTCTGAATTCCTAGTCACATGACATTACCATTACAGTACTATCTCTGGGCTCAAGTAACCATCCAATCATTGCCATTCATCTGTATGTACTTAACTTCAGTTGATACAATTAACACCTATGAACCTACCAATCTCCAGTAAGAGTCCTCTCCTTCAAGCAAGAATGGGAAAGGAAAGTTTTTTTTAAAGATGCATTGGAACTGGAAAATGAAAAAATTGTTGCTCTGCTCCACAGGCTGTCCGGTCGCTGAAGGAAACAATGGACGATTGCTGGGACCAGGATGCAGAGGCTAGGCTCACAGCTCAATGTGCAGAAGAGAGGATGGCAGAACTCATGGTGATGTGGGATCGAAACAAATCCGTGAGTCCCACAGTCAATCCCATGTCACAATTTACTACAACAGCCATGCAGAATGAACGGTAGGTAGCCAAACGGCAAACTAGTAGCATGCCAATGCAATCTGAATTTCCTTGAGTACATTTTGGCTGCAGCTTCAGACCCAAGCGCAATATTTCTAATTCCATTTTTTCTCTCAGAACCTTCTTATCTGTCTCCTCCCTTTACTGTGGCACGATTTTTGACTTCTTCCCACTTGGGTACTGTCTCCTCTCCTTTGTATCACTGCCCCAGCCCATCACTATCCCCTGCTTTCCTACGTTCCTCTTGCTGTTCTATGCTTGAATCCCACACAGATAAGCTCAAAGTTACTCTCTGCTCCCATCTTAACTTTCCCCGACGGACCCAGTGAGATTCCTACATCTGCCTCCTTAAAAGCAGCAGCCCCAATTTACCTATTCCTCCTCTTTTAAATCCCTTTCTTCTGTCACCAGCTCCAACCAATACAAGGAGCTCATGAATGCCATTATTACTATATTGAGACAATTCATCCAGCTGCTTCTGCTGCTTCTTCCTTGCTCGCTAAGCCAAACCTCCTCCAAACCCAAACCTGTGACTTTGCTTATTATCTCACCTCATGTCCTTTGTAAATGAGACCATTGGTTGCTTCCTTGACCTCATACCCACTAAAGTTTCCACTCTTCAGATGCCGTTCACCTTGCCTTTAAAGCCACCATCATTACTCGTTGCTTGTGTCATCCATCACTAACTCCCATTTCATCCCCAAAGTTCTTGAAAGTGTCATCACTTCCCAAATTCCTTCTAATTTTCCTGTGACCAAATTTTGAGTTTCTCAAATTAGGTTTCCATCTCTACCACAGTACTAAAATTGCTCCAGTCAAAATCACAAATAATGTCCTTTGACCTTGACTGTGGTGTATTTTTCCTCCTTGACCTCTTTCATCCTTTGACCTGGTCAATCCCCTCCTTTCACACTTTTCCTCAATTGCTCAGCTCAATGGGATTGTTTTTTCTTGGTTCAACTCTTACCTAGCCAGCCATTACCAGAGTATCTCCAGCTATAGCTTATTTTCCCACCCCCTGTACCATTACCTCCAGAGTCCCTCAGGAATCTGTTCTTGGCCCACTCCTGTTCCTTATGTACATGCAAACTCTTGGTGATGGCATCCCTGAGAGGCGAGGTCAGCTTTTGCATGGTAACAGTATGCAGTTCTACTTTACCACCACCTCTCTTCACCCTTCCACTGTCTCTCCGCTTCAAATTGTTTGTCCAGTATTCAATCTTGGAGAAGCGCAATTCCCACAGTTAAGCATTTGCATGATCAAAGCCATTGTCTTCAGCATCCACCACAGACTCTGTTCCCTAGCCACTAATATCACCCCCTCCCACCACCTCTCAATCATTGTCTCTTTTTCAACCAGGTTGCAGTCTCAGCATTGATTCTGAGGTGAGCGTTCCACGAGATACATTTCCCAGGTCAAAATTGGCCTCCTTCCACCTCCCTAATGCTGCCCAAGTGACTCAACTCACCTGCAGCTGGAGCTTTCATTCATGTTTCTTCCTTTAACCTGAATATTCACCGGTCTCCCAGTACCCCCATTTCCTATTCTATCCCCTACATCCCCATTATTCTGTTTACCAGTATTATGTTACTTGATCTTTGGGCTTCTTTTATTTCAGGAACCTTTCACACAATCGACGAGTGCCAAAGATGGGTCCTTACCCAGATTATTCATCGTCCTCATACATCGAAGACTCCCTTCACCACTCTGAAGGGATGGTGAAAAACATCTCCACAGACAATTCCACGTCTGGTACCCCGTCGACTACCAGTGAGAAAAATCGCAACTCCATCAACTACGAAAGACAGCAGGCCCAGGCTCGCATCCCCAGCCCGGAAACTAGTGTTACCAGCTTGTCTGGAACCACCACCACTACGAACACAGCAGGCCTTACTCCCAGCACCGCCATGTCCACCATATCGGAAACGCAGTACTCTGATGACATTAACACGCACGCAGGGAATTTGCTGCTGCCGTTGGGCCCAACCCCAGTGTGTCTGCAGTTGACTGAAGAAGACCTGGAGACCAACAAGCTAGACCCTAAAGAGGTGGACAAGAACCTCAAGGAGAGCTCAGATGAAAACTTGATGGAGCATTCCCTCAAGCAGTTCAGTGGGCCTGATCCTCTTAGTGGAAGCAATCCCAGTTTGCTTTATCCTCTAATCAAGCTGGCAGCTGAAGTAACCGGGCACCAAGATTTCTCCCAGCCAAGCACCAGCCAGGCATGCTTGATCCCTGACATCCCAGCCACACAGATGTACCCTCTCCCCAAGCAACAGAACATCCCGAAGCGACCCACCAGCCTCCCACTCAACACTAAAAACGTGACCAAGGAATCACGGCTGAAGTTCAGCAGTAAGCACAAATCAAATCTTAAGCAGGTGGAGACAGGAGTGGCAAAAATGAACACGATAAATGCGGGTGAGCCCCAAGTGGTAACTGTCACAGCGAATGGCATTGCCGGAAGATGTCATGCAGGAAATCCACATCCAGTGGTTAAGCAGTATGTTAATGGTTCGGTATCTGGTCCTCAGACACCCAACTCTTCAAGCCACCAGGGCCATGAGACCCTCCAGACTCAGTTTAGTGGGGACGACAGCAGAGTGAACATTAACTCCAGCCCAGATGAGCACGAACCACTCCTGAGGAGGGAGCAACAGGCCACACGTGATGACATTATTACTGAGCGGCTAATGGACAGAAGAGACCGCTCACTCGATCAAGGGCGGACAAACTCCAACAACAATAACAACAGCAACCAGTGTAGTATGACAGATGGCACTCTGGCCAGTGACCAGGATCACCCAACGGCACCAGTAGCACGACGGCAAGGAAGGAGAGCTGAACGGCCAAACTCACTTGATCTTTCATCAGCTAACATTTTGGACAGCTGTAGTATGCAATGTAAGTAAGAGGGACTGTTGAAAATGTTCCTGACATTTAGGGTAGTCCTCCCTTCATTGTCCAATGAGGAGAGTGAGGCATTGCTGAGCCATGCAGACTATAAGGTCCTAGTCTCCAACCCTGGTCTGTATGGAATTAACTTGTCCCTGCCTGGGCAATGCTTGAGGTGCTCAAGTTGGTAGGGAAATAAGGCAGGATTCACAGTCCTGCTTGTTCCCCAATGTGAAATACCCACATACAGATGCTCACTAAGCATGAGTATGGAGCTCTTCCATGATCCATCTCCAATTTTGAGTTGCCTGTTGATACTCAAAAGTTTTCAATGACAAAGAAGAGCCCCTGTGTGCAATACTGGAGATTTCTTCGAGCAGGGAGTGAACAGCCACCCATGGTGGAGAAGTGGAAGAAATTGAGAATTAAAATCCTATAACTCAGTTACTTCTGACAATGCTCTTACATTATATTTGTAGAGACAAAATACAGATTTCTTACAGTTAGTTGCCTGTTTGGCTTGCATAGAAATCATTATCCAGATGAAGCTTTTAAAAAAAATTGAATGTACCCAACTCTTTTTTTTTTCAAATTAAGGGCCAATTTAGCATGGCCAATCTATCTACCCTGCACATCTTTGGGTTGTGGGGGTGAGACCCATGCAGACACGGGGAGAATATGCAAACTGAACACAGCCAGTGACCCGGGGCCGGGATCGAACCCGGGTCCTCGGCGCCATGAGGCAGCAGTGCTAACCACTGCGCCACCATGCCGCCCCAGTCTCCAGATGAGGCTGATGCAAAATTTACACTCACTTGTAGTGTTTGTGTTTGCATACCCCTCCCCACAGGGATACGCTGAATTATCCAAATCCAGAGAGCAGGAGCTGGGTTTTGTGCTGGGTGCAGGAATTGTGAGCTGAGCCATTTCCTGACTTTGGAAACTTGAGCCCGTCACCCCTGACTATACCTGTCATGCATTTGTCTCCTGGAGACGGGAGTTCGGGTTTTCCAAATTTCAAGTTAGCGTCAAAGGAGTGCTGGTGCTGAGGAAGGCTGGCTGAAAGGCCCGCCTTAGTTCCCTGGACATCAGCCCAGCTTCTCACATCATTCTTATACCCCCATATGCCTCACTCCCTAGCCACCCTCCATGACCACTTATAATCTCCATGACTCTTCATATTCCCCAAGGCCCCTCCATGATGCTATGTACCCTCAATAGCTACCATACTAATATCCAGCATGTACAGTCATCAGGAGCCTTGTAAACTCACCTGACCTCTCAAAAATACTAGGGGATGGGAAATCTAGATTTCCACTGGAGCTATCGGTGATAAACCCAACATCAGAAGATGTATATGCTCGTGACCTGATCCTAATTGAACCTCTTCCCAAAAATAGGAAGATTGCATGCAGCCATTTTTATACAGGCGATTTGTTTGCCATGAAAAAAACATTATTTTTCCTGACTCCAGAAGGACACAAATTTCCAGCCCAAAATGTGCACAGGCTGACTTCTAGAGTTTAACCAGCGAAATTCAGACAGTGTATCAGACTGTTTCCTGCTGCTTGTCCAGCTGGAATTAATCTACTGCTGGAATGTTAGCCTAGAGGTTACTCTGAAGCCAGGTGAACTGAATACTGGCCCCCTTTGTCTACTATGCTGTATGCATCATTCCCAGCTTAGGTGTCACACTTGGCTACACATGGAAAACTTTTATAAAAAGGGAGAATGATAGTATTCATTTCATCCTGGGTTTTTCTCACCTGGACCCAGGCAAACTTAAGGAACTTCTCATATTTCTATTTGCCTGTTTTTACCATTGCTCCACAGGGAGTAACCAAGCTATAACTTTCCAGAAACGGGGCCATGTTAGCTGCTACAATTCACAACATGGCCCCAAATCCCAGAGTATCTATAGGCAATATCATGGGAAACCCATCGACTTTTAAATAAAGCAGATAAAAATTTGCAAAAGCTTCTCTGATTTTGAAACAACTCAATTCCAAACATAAAACAGTAGTGATCTGATTGAAGTAACACAGCGATGTTCTCTTTTCCCCCCTGCCCAACCACCTTCACCCAACCCCTCCACCCCAGGTGAAACGACGCAGGACAACAAGCAGGCCTCCTCTGGGGACAAGATAAAGAAGCGAGTTAAAACTCCATACTCCCTAAAGAGATGGCGGCCTTCTACATGGGTCATTTCGACAGAACCCATCGATGGAGAGGTCAACAACAACGGCAATGCAGTGGGGCGATCAAAATCTAGCACCACTGTTTACCTGGTTGGGGGTGGCAGCGGGGGCACTGCCACAGCAATGGTCGGCAGGGAAACGGGAGTGAACTGCCTGTGAATCTTTGACTTTTACTTTATACTTCGTAATGAGAGAGAGAAGAAACAAATATAAATGGACACTAATCCACCCTCGAACCACGGCCCGACTGCCCCTTCCCCAATTGAGACTTGCTTTAGAGATCAGCTATGCAGCAGAAGCTTAGAATATCTAATCTTTGAGAGCTTTTTTGTTTGTTTTATTTCCTCTTGTTGCACTTTTTTTTGGAAAGGAAAAGAGATAATCTTTAAGTGAAACCGAGCCTGAGGCAAGCACTTTGAAGAGTCTCCCAGGGGTTTCCGAAAAATAAGCAGCACACAACTTTGTCAACCCGGACTATAGATCAGCTGCACCTCTGGCTGAGACCATGCAAGTGTATCCTTGAGGCATGTTTATCTAATGCTGAGCAATGTGACACATTCTCCTGTCATTTTCTTTTGTCTTTCCTTCGATACCATTTCGGCAGACATTCTGATTCTGTTACTGGCTAATGAAATATACAGTACCCTTTTTTAAAAATCAAAAAATTTGTTGGAATGTGCAATAGGCTTAGCTTAGAATGCTTTTGAAAAAAGAAAATGACTATTATTTAAAAGTTGCATCTCTGTACATCACTGAAGGTTGCTGATAGTGCATGGACCGGTGGTGACCTCATTGTTATTCACCCCCCAATCTCCATTCCCGCTGAAGGCCTTGGCTGGTACAGTATGCATGGTCCCCAAATGTGGAAAATATGGTGGCACATATTCCCCTCCCCATAGAATTCCCAGTAGCTGTTAGTCCCCTCAGGTACCTGATCCATCAGTACACATCTAATGTCAATGAATCAAGCACTTAAACTCAAAACAAGTCCCTAAAACCCCATACAAAAATTGTATTTGATGCTAGTACTACATTGGTTTTAGAGCTTTTAGTGCTGGATCTTCTCCCTCGGCACCAATCTTTTTTGCACGATTTTCTCATGCCTTATGTAGAGCGCTGATCCAGGCAAACTGGGTGAGGCATTGAAGTGAACACTAGCTTTTCACCTCTGGGGCATGGGCTCAAATCCGGTCTTAAATTGCCTCTTCTGATTGTTGGCTGTAAGCCTCTTTCCAAGAGTGAGGTCAGTCAGCCACAATCCAGCTCCTGGTTGCCATAGACTCATTACACAATTGCCCCTAATTGGCAATAACCTCATAATCGTACACATTTTATAATTTGTCTGGGCTAATTCAGTATCAAAGTTTAAAGGGGACTTCCTGCTCTCAACTTTTCCTGATCTCTCATACTTCTCCCTGCTGAGCTACAGCCAGCATCCTATTTACATCTTGGGTTTTTACAAAAAGGAAAGGGAATGCGATTTGAGAACTGATGTCTGCTGGACTGGATTTTTTGCTTGTTTTAAACTCTTGTGCTGTGGCTTCTCCAAATCTTGTTTAGAATCTGGCTGACGATTTGGACCTTCTGCTTCAGAAGCAGATTGGGCCATGTGGAGAGGAGTGAAGCAAACCTGGATTAGAATGGGTTAGGATGAAACATGGCCACTTGTGTTCATTTGAAACCCGATTTGTCAGAATTGTTTTTTGACTCATGCCAGTGGTTATTATGTGCCCTCAGTCAAAATGAGGCTGAATATAAATAACGGGTGCGTGAAATTCATTGCCCTGAACAATGCATGGATTTCAAACTTCCATTGTGAAGGGCTGGGATATGTTGATAAATGAAAATAAGTGGTCTTAATGAAAAGCTTATGCATGCAGATGTCACTCAATGATTACCTCACAAAGGCTCATTTGAGCAGTGCAATGAGCCATACAGACCTTGCCGGACTAAATTGAGCCCAGTTATCTGATCTCAGAGGTTGCAACAATTTGGCTACTGCATTTAAATTCCTCTCTTAACTGCTATCCAGTGCCAAATAGCTGGATGGCATCAGATGAGTACTCGGAGTAAGCTTTTGATGCGTCCTCCATTGAGAAATATCACTTACTAGTCTGGTATGCAAAGAATGGTCCATGGAGTGAGGCACCAAAGGCTAGCTAGGCCCTACAGTCATGAGAGAGGGTAACAACGGAAAAAAGATTAAACCCTCAGAGGAAGTATTTATATTTTGAACAGTCATGCCTAACCACTCCAGTGGTGTGCTTATTGCTATTTCTCCTTTATATTGTTGCCCATACCTAGCATTGCTTGGAGGACTTTACTCCTTTCACATTCCATGTATAGTGCTGGCTAGCAGCAGGTTGGAGCAAGGAGGGAAGGACGTCTCTAGTATGATAAATGGGAGAATTGGTTCTTACTGGCTTGGATCATTCCCCGGGCTCATACATAGCAGAGGCCTGCTTATTTACCGGCGTCCTCTGGTAACAAGCGTTTCAGCTAAAAGTGAGAAATTGAAAACTTTCCCCAGAGTGTCAAGCCAGGTATTCTAAAATATTGACCGTAACTAATCTGCTGATGGTGTATGACTGTAGTTAAAAACCCAGAAGGAGCTTTTAATGTTGTGAATGCTGAATATCTGAAATTTAAACACAAAATACTAGAGATCCACAGAAAATCTGTTGCTTGTCAAGAGAAAAGACAGGTGAACATTTTGAGTTGGGCCCCTTCCCTGGGCAGTTGCCAGTTGAGCATTATTTTTAAAATCTGTCCTTTGTCCTTTTTAATAACACGCAGTTGGCTTTCTGTACAATGTGCCAATATTTTCAGGCTGAGCTCAATCCAGTCATTGTCTCTGCCATTTTTGACAATCTTTGTTGGATGAGGGTGGTGATTGAGGGAACAGATTTTGCTTCCAATGGGAAAGTTTAATTCTAGATCACAGCAGAAATCCTGGTTCTAAGCACTAAGGATCCATGGTTAGGTGGATGCAGCAAACGTACTTAAAAACACTTGTTAAGGTCTACATCAAGGGGGCAGCATGGTGGCGTAGTGGTTAGCACTGCTGCCTCATGGCACCGAGGTCCCAGGTTCGATCATGGCTCTGAGTCACTGTGGAGTTTGCACATTCTCCCCGTGTTTGTGTGGGTTTCATCCCCGCAACCCAAAGATGTGCAGGGTAGGTGGATTGGCCACGCTAAATTGCCCCTTAATTGGAAAAAATGAATTGGGCAGATTAAATTTCTATTAAAAAAAATTCTACATCAAATTTAATATCATTTATTTGGATGTAAGGATTGGGTCTTAAGGGGCTATCCTGTCCTGCTTGTATGCAGAACACCATTTAGGGAAGTGCACAGGAGTAGCTGAGAGGCAATTCCTCTGATCGTTTACCAAGTAAAGACTGTGTACATCTGATCGCCAAGGGATTGACTTCCAGTCCTCTGTTTATCTCAGCTGAGGTGTCAGCGTGGAGACAGGCAAATCAGCTGGAATGCACTAAAATGTGAGAACAGAGCTGGCTTTGGGGCTTGGATTCCTCCCACAGTCAAACATCTCGCCAACACTCACTATAAACATGTGTGTGGAACATGACAACCCTGGGTGAGTTACTGGAAGGCGAGCAGTGCTTATGGAATTGTACCTCAGCGAGTGTTGGTGTCATCAGTTAAGAAGGAAGAGTCAATTTGGAATGTGCTAGGGCAGGGAATATCTTTTGATTAGAGTAGGTAGTGGGGTATATGCATTACATTTGGAGAGTAAATTCAATGTCAGCAGGTCCTGAAAATATTTCTTACAGCCCTGGGGCTAATGTCTGGGTTCCATTCCAGCCATGTACTGAAAGCTGTGTCCAGATGCTGGAGAATAGTGTAAAGACTTATCATATCAGGTAACTTTATTAAATTAAAAAATTGTAGAATTGATTAATGACTAAATACTAGCCCCATTATTGAAATATACTGCAGCTTTGAAACTTTGACCCCAGGGCCATCAAGTACTTCACAAACCTGGCTATATAAATATATAAATGTGTTAATTAATCTAACATAACGGAACACTGTAAGAGCATTTTCAGTTATAACATTGAGGTGCTATGACAGTTGGAGTATTTTATAATGTTATTGAGATTGATATTTTTTGTTTCTATCCCCATTACTGGTTGTCTTTACCAGAGCACTGTGTGCCACTGCCCAGTGACTCTAAAGTAAACTTCACGAATTGTAACTTTTCTCACAGACGTTCCTCTCAGTGGCAAATTCAGAATTGAAATCATAGTCTTGGGATGTCACCACCAGTAATGTTTAATGATGCATCAGCCTGTGTCATTTAATAATCCAAAACAAAATATTTTGACACCCTTGTCCACTCTTGGATAGATATTGATCGGACAGATGGGATGTGTGTTTTGTAAAGTTTGTAATGCATGGTTATTGTAATGTTGAATGTGCCTGAATGAAGCTGTTCAAACTACTGTTCTCTTCAGAATTAATAATTTAAAAAAGTCAGCTGGCACTATAGGGACATCTATAAACCACAACCTGTTTTCTATAAGCGCTGTAAGTTAACGCTTTGGTAACTCTGAGTTCCAATAATCAGAGAAGAACAAAGTTTACTGGTATAGCTTGCTGACTTATTGAGGTGACTAGCTGGCTGTAAAATTCTGCATATTAAAGAGTATATTCATGACAAACCAGCCATCTCATTTCATAGTTTTATTTCTCTTCCTCCCCCTCACAAACCCCCATCAGCAATCTAGAAACACAAAAACACACAATCAATTTGTACTCATTTGAAACTATTATACATTCTACTGGAAAGCTATTTCTGCCAGTTCACTTAAAAGTCCAACATGAAATGAGGTGGAAATTCTTGAACTTTTTAGAAACAGACAAAGGCATACAACACTATCCCTAACTCCACATGCTCTCAGAGAAGCCATGGGTCAGTTTGTGCAGTTAATTGGAAAATAGTTCACTGACGCAGTGGGGACCTGCCAAACTGTCCTGTCCCTGTCTTTGGAGTGTTCGATGGGATAGGGAAGAGGGAGCTTAATTCTATATCTGGTCCATTCTGCTCTTGACCTG
Organism: Scyliorhinus canicula; assembly: GCF_902713615.1. Taxonomy (NCBI): domain Eukaryota; kingdom Metazoa; phylum Chordata; class Chondrichthyes; order Carcharhiniformes; family Scyliorhinidae; genus Scyliorhinus; species Scyliorhinus canicula. Next base: position 132,363,411 of record NC_052147.1, read on the forward strand.
AGAATGGAACATGCTCTTGCACTTATTCAGTGAGCGCAAATGTGCAAAAATAGTCAGGTGGGGTAGAACAACAAATAGTTCCATATCATTTTCAACTAGATGGTGAGGGAGTGGAGGAGTTGTGTGAGAAGCCAAGAGAAGAAAGGAACAGAGCAGCATGTAGGATGGTGGTATAGGGGTGAAAATGCCTGGATGACAGCCAGAAACTTGTACAACAGCAAGAAAAAAAGATTTTTTTATTGGCATTTGTCATATTTATAAACAATTGTATATATACATCACATATTTCTTACCCGCGTTAATTTACTTTATTGTACAGAAAGGTTTATTTTGTCTTTCTTTTAATCGGTCCTATATACATTTTGCTGCCCTCTGGGTTGGTCTACGGTCGTCGTCCCCCCGTTGGCTTCAGCCTTGTTTTGCTTTTATTTTCAGGGGGTGGATTCCACACCCCCCCACCTTCCTTCCATCCACCATCCCCGGGTTGCGCAGTCCTTTGGTTCCTCATTTATCCTGGTTTTTTATTTTTAACTTTCTCCTCGTTGCTGGCTTCAAACAGGTTTTGGAACAGGCCGACAACTGCCCCCCAGTATCTAGGAAGCCTTCCTCAGACCCTCAGATGGCGTACTTAATCTTCTCCAGGTGGAGAAATTCCGAGAGGTCAGCGAGCCGGTCTGCAGCTGTGGGTAGTGCTGCTGATCGCCAGCCAAGCAGGATTCTGTGGCGTGCGATTAGGGAAGCGAGAGCTAGGGTGTCAGCCCTCTTCCCCATGTATAGTTCTGGCTGCCCCGATACCCCGAAGATTGAAGAAAACAACTTTTATGAGTGCCAAAATGCTTTACAGCCAATGAAATGCTTTTGAGATGTAATGACTGTTGTAATAGAAAATACAGCCAAGTTGGGCACAGCAAAGTCCTGGCAATAGCAGTGTGATGAATGAGCACCAAAAACCACTGTTTTTGGTGGTGTATTGGCCAGAAGATTGGAATGAATGCCACTACTTTTCTTCCAAATATTGTCATGAAATCTTTTACATCCAACTAAGAGGGCCGGTGAAGCCTTACTTTAAAACAATGTTTATATTTTTATTCAAAGCCTTTCAACAAAATATAAATATACAAAATATCAAAGGAGCAACCAAAGAGCATCAGAAGAACATCACATCAACCCAACGACCCACCCCCGACACAGACCCTCAACCACGTCCCACCTTCCCCTTTTTTAACCCCCTCACCCCTTCCGAAAGGCCACCCCCCTTGCTGACCCTTCAATCCTCCTTGAAGAAATCGATGAACGGTTTCTACCTTTGAGTGAACCCTTCTACTAACCCCCGCAGAGTGAACTTGATCTTCTCTAACCGCAGGAGTTCTCACACATCACTGCTTTCGGCAGTTCCGAGTCTCTCCAACGTAGCAAAATCTGTCTTTGGGCTGTCAGGATGGCAAAAGCCAATACATCCTCCCCACCGCGCTCCCGGGTCTTCCAACACAGCAAATATCACCACCTCTGGACTCGGGGACACCCTCACTCACAAAACATAACATCCGAGAACCCCTGCCAGAACGCCCTCAATCTTGGACACGCTCAAAACATGTGGACGTGATCCCCCCCCCCACCCCCGCGCGCACTGCCCACACCTATCCTCCGCCCCCTCAAAAAAACTGTTTATCCTCGCCACCGTCATGTGGGCCCGATGAACCACCGTAAACTAGATGAGGCTTACCTCGCACACGATGAGGACGGATTCACCCCCCCCCCGTGTCCCGGCCGCCACCTCCTTTTCCAACTCCTCCTCCCATTTGCATTTAACATCCTTCACCAGGGTGCCCTCCCACTCCATTAGTTCCTTGTAAATATCCAACACCATTCCCTCCCCTATTTCGTCCTCTAACAGAAGCTTATCTTGAAGCACCGGAGGCGGCAACTCCAGGAATGACAACACCTCTCTCCTCACAAAATTCCGAACCTGCAGGTACCTAAACCCATTCCCCTAAGGCAACAATTCCTCAAACTCCTCCAATCCCACAAATTTGTCCCCTATAAACAAGTCCCTGAAATACTCAATCCCTGCCTGTTGGCACCCCCAGAACCTCACACCCAGTCTCACCAGCACAAACCTTTCATTGACGCAAATAGGTGCCTACAGTGACATACCCTCTAACCCCAAGTGCTGACTACACTTCCCCACACGCTCAAAGCCAACTGCACCACTTGACTAACGGAGTACATGGCCGGCAAGAACGGCAGTGGCGCCAGCAACAAATCCCTCAAACCCGTTCTACACAATGCCACTTCCACCCATCCCCAAAACAACCTCTCCTCCATGGCCTATAACCTCACGATTGCAATGCTTGCAGCCCAGTAATAATTTAACAAATTCGGCAACACCAGCCCCCCCCCCCCGCCCCCTTGCTTTCGCTGCAGAAAACCCCTTGGATCGGCCACAATGCCCCCCAGCTCAAACATCACCATCTTATTGACCAACACTGCCATCCCCTCATCTTCATAACCAGCCTGAAGTGGAACACCTGCCCCACCCATCTCTTCCTTGGCTTTATCTGATCCCCCAACTTCAGGTGTGTCTTCTGCAGAAACACCACGTCCGCTATCCGATGCCTTGGCCAGGATTCTCCGCCGGGGTGATTCTCCATTATGCTGCCGCCCGGGGGTTACCCGATGGTGTGGGGCTACCCCGCAAAGGGCAACCCCATTGACTGGTTGGTGTAACAGAGAATCCGGCCGGCCAGGGCAGAAATGTGGCGCAGCGGGGCAGAGAATCGCGCCCCATATGTGCGTAAACATATGTAACCATTTAACTGGCCCATTCAACCCCTCACGTTCCACATGACCAGCCTGGTCGGGGGGCTCCCCTACCCCTTCCCTGCTGATCAGCCATACCCCTTGGGCCAGCCCCCGGCCTGCGTCGTGCACCTCTCCAGGCCCATCCTCAGATGTTCACCGCCATCTCTCCCCAACTGCGCCATACCAACAACACCCATATCAGCAGCCCTCCACCCCCAAACAAAGAACCAACCCCATCCTCCGCCCCGCCCCCCCCCCCCCATTTCACTTCTGTTAACTAGCCTCCCCAGTTAGCATGGTGGACCCGCCCAAGGCCCCTAACCTCCCCATCCTTCTCCAATCCACCCCCCTTCCAACCACCAACAAACAGAAGAACAAAAAGCACACTCACCAACGCAACTCCTCTGTCAAAACCCACCTAAACTACCCATCCCAGACCTTTTACCATAGACACACAGCTCTCTTGGCCAGGGGTGAGGGCAGGCTGGGGGAGGCTGCCATTCCGTAAGGCGGCGACTCACTTTAGATACCTGGGGATGCAGGTTGCTTGAGATTGGGGGGGGGGGGGGGGGGGGCTCCTTAGGTACAACATTTCTGGTTGGTGGGGAGGGTGAAAGCTGATCTGGCAAGGTGGGATGGCCTCCCTCTGTCACTGGCGGGTCGGGTATAGGCGGTTAAAATGTATGTGATTCCTGTTTATTTTTCAATGCCTGCCGATTTTCCTGCCAAAGGCATTTTTTTTTAGAGAGATTGAAGGAATGATTACCTCGTTCATATGGGAAGGGAAGGTGGCCAGAATTAGAAAGGTGCTACTACAGAGAGGAAGGCAGGCAGGGGGTTTGGGTCTTCCGAACCTGATGTATGATTACTGAGTGGCGAATGTGGAAAAGGTACGGAGCTGGGTCAGAGAGGTTGACTCCCCATGGGTCAGAATGGAGGAGAGTTTGGGTAGGGGGGCGGGATTGAGGGCGCTAGCGACAGCGCCGCTCCCGACAGCCCCGGGGAGATACTCGGGGAATCCGGTAGTAATAGCTTCGTTGAGAATTCGGAGACAGTTCCGACAGCACTTTGGGTTGGGGGCAGGGTCAAGGGAAATGTTGATTCGGGGGAACCATAGATTTGAGCCAGGGAAGTGGGATGGAAATTTTCAGAGATGGGAGGAGAAAGGAATTAGGACACAAAAAGATTTATTTCTTGGGGGTCGTTTTGCAGGATCAAAGGAGCTGGGAGCGAAGTATGGGCGGAAACAGGGGGAAATATTTAGAAACATGCAGGTTTGAGACTTTGCCAGAAAGGAGATACAGAGCTTCCCAGTAGAGCCAGCTTCCACATTGCTGGAGGAGGTGCTGACGACAGGGGGACTGGAGAAGGGGATAGTGTCGGTGGTTTACAGGGCTATTTTGGAGGAGGAGAAGGCACCGCAAGAAGGGATCAAGGCAAAGTGGGGGGAGGGGGGAAGAGTTGGGAGAGGATATTGAGGAGGGATTCTGGTGTGAGGTGCTCCGGAGGGTGAATGCCTCCACATCGTGAGCAAGGTTGCGGCTGGTACAGCTGAAGGTGGTGTAGAGAGCGCACCTTACAGGGGCGAAGATGAGCCGGCTCTTTGAGGGGGCAGAAGATGTGTGTGAATATTGCGGGGAGGGCCCTGTCCAAAACTGGAGGATTACTGGAAGGAGGTGTTTAGGGTAATTTCTAAAGTGGTGCACGTGAAACTGGACCCGGGCCCTTGGGTAGCCATATGCGGGGTGTCGGACCAACCGGGGTTGGAAACGGGTGCGGAGGCAGATGTTGCAGCCTTTGCCTCGTTGATCGCCCGAAGGCGGATCCTGTTAGGGTAGAGATCAACACCTCCACCCTGTGCCCTGGCGTGGTGGGGGGAGCTGCTGGAATGTGTGACGCTTAAAAAGGTCAAATTTGAACTGAGGGGAAGGATGGAGGGGTTCTACAATTCATGGACGTTATTCATTATGCACTTTCGAGAATTGGATCACATCAAACATTAGGGGGGTTGGGAGCTGGGAGGGTTGAGGGGTGGGGGGGGGGGGGGGGGAACTGTATGTGTTAATGGTGGCTATGGGTGATTCCTGATTCCTTTTTGTCATTTGTTTATGTTAACATGCGGGCTAATGTTTGTGGTTTGGTGGGAGGATGGGATTGTTGTTACTGATATGGGGATTGACATTACATTCGTTACTGATTATTGTTTATTGTTGGGTGTAAATTTGGGAGAAAATGTGAAAAAGGAGGAGAATAAAAAATATTTTAAAAAATAGACACACAGCTCCTCTCCAAAGTTGATTCCCAATTCATGGTGCCTCATAAAGTCCATCGCCTCCTCCGGCGAGTTAAAATAAAACTCCTGCTTCTGATGAATCACCCACCAGCGGGCATGGTACAGAACCCCAAATTTCATTCCCTTCTTGAGGAGGGCAGCCTTTACCAGATTGAACCCGGCTCTCCTTTTTGCCAGCTTCGCATCCAGGTCCTGATAGACCCGCAGCTCACTCCCTTCCCACGTACACCTCCTGGTCTGCTTCGCCCACTGCAAAGTCTTTTAAAATGTCCAAAAACAGTGCAACTGCACCACTATCGTCCTCTGTGGCTCCCCCACCTACGGCCTCCACCTCGAGGGGCCATTCGAAGACCCCCTCTCCATCCACTGCTCCAACATCCTTGCCACATACTTAGCGGCGTTTGCTCCATCGATACCCTTGGGCACCTTGACTACCCTCGGATTCTGTCGCCTGGAGCGATTCTCCAGATCCTCCAACTTCTCTCTCAGCCTCTTCTGACTGTCCACCACCATCCCCAACTCCACCGCCAGCAAGACCATCTGCTCCTCATGTTCCCCTACCGCCTCCTCTACCTTCTGAATCGGCAGGCCCTGAGCCTCCAGCCTCAGCCTCACTTTCTCAATCGCCGCCCTGAGCGGCTCCACCGCCTTAGCCAGGTCCTCCGAGGCCTCCGTCCTTTGCTGCTGGAACTCATTATTTAAAATCTCCACCAGTTGTTCCGTCGACCACTAGGCGGGAGGTGCTGCCCCCTTGCCCTCTGTCATCTTGACCTGTGGCGCACCATGAAAACTGCCATGTTCCAACTGCTCTTTCTTTCTCGCAGCACTTCTCCTCCTCTGACCCATGCACCAGATTCACCAGAGGAATATTACTTTCCCTGGGCACACCTTTCACCCTCAGAAAGACCTCCATATGTGTGGGGAAGGACCAATAAAAACCACCTAGAGCGGGAGCCCCCAAACATGCGACCACTCACTCCATGGCTGCCACCGGAACTCTGGTGAAGCCTTACTTTAACATCTGAATGGAAAGATGGCACCTCCGACAGTACGGGTCTCATCAATACTGCACAGAAGTGTCACCCTAAATATTGTGCTAAAGTCTCAAAAATAGAACTCAAACCCACAATCTTATAACTCCCAGGGAAAAGTGCTAACTGTTGATGGTGGCTGATGTTTGATTTATGCGTATCATAGTAACAGAAATATAATGGAGAGACAATCTGCTTGGGGTCAGGACTGAAAGACTTCCCCAGAATGTGGTACACACTTTTTAGAGGTGGCAATGAGTGACATCTTGAACCTCAGGACTGTTTTCCAGTATAGATGGAAGTTAAATGACCTCCGCGCGCAGCCAAGATAAGCGACGGATCTTCCATGCAGTGTCTTCTCATATGTGTGCTACTCCTTCATTCTTTAATCTGACAACGCTAGCAGAAGTGGGATCTGGCAGGGGGTCAGAAGTCATTATTTCTGGCCCCTGAGCCAGGAGTCTCCAGTTTGTCTCCTGCTTTGCAGGGAAGGATGTTGTATGTACATCACACTCACATAGAGCTGGAAACATATTACAATGACCTCCAAGAGATTTGACTCAAATCCAGCACTACTTGGAACAATAAAATGTGGGTTCGATAGCACCTTTACTGTAATAAAACACTTCAAGGTGTATTATCAAACAACATTTGACATCAAGCCACATATTCAGGCAGGTGCCCAAATGTTTGGCCCAAGAAATAGTTTTTAGAGTATGTTCCAAACCAAGAGTGAGAAATAGAGAAGCAAAAAAGTTAGTGGGGGAATTCCAGATCTTTGGGCCTAGATAGTTAAAGGCACAGACATTAATGGTGGAGCGATGATGTATGTTGAATGTTCAAAGGAGAAGAACCTTGGACAACAGTGAGGGTAGTTCAGCTGGAGACGGTTATAGAAATAGGGAGGGGGAACCCCAGGGAGGATTTTGAAAACAAGATTTTTATATATGAGGTGTTGTTCTGGCCAGTAGCCAATGTAGGTCAGCAAACACAAGGATAATTTATCGGGACATGGTGCGTGTTAGGAAATGGTTAGCAGAGTTTAATAAGAAGTAGGAGCCTGCTCTGCCATTGAATAAGATTATGGCCGGGATTCTGCAAAAACGTGGCTAAGTGTTGACGCTGGCGTAAAACACCGGAGTGTTTCCCGCCGACATCAGCGGGCCTCTTGGCTCAGCGATTCTGAAGCCCACAGGGGCCCAGCACGGCGCTGGTTGTCATGAATAGAGAAGCTAATCTCATTGTCTTTACAATGATATTACATATTTGAAATTGCAAGCTTCTTATAATTTATTGTTCATTTCACACGTTCACTCCTTGTCATCAGTTACTAGACTGTTGATTTTTAATCGATTGGTTTCTTGCTAGTCTTGGCTCTCCTGCTGGTTCCGGTTTCTGTCATCTTTAGGCGGTTAACCTTTTTATTTTACCAAGCTGCTAGGTTTCCATTAGCTGTTCAGTCACTGATTCTGTCATTGCTTTAGAAAAGTTGTGACTTTCTGAAGAAAAAATCTTTCCATTCATGGAATTGTGACTTCTGAGAACCAATCTTATACTTCCCAGAAACTCAGGTTTTTAACAATAGCTTATTTACATAGCAGTTTTAACATCATAAAATGCCCCAAGGTACTAGACATGAGTATTATCAAACAAAATTTGACACTGAGCCAAATAAGGTGATATTAGAGCCACAACAAAGATTTGATCATAGAAGAAGGTTTTAAGGTGTCTCTTAAAGAAGGAAGGACATGGTGAACAATGGTGGAACAATACAATCAGTGATGCACAAGGCAGCAGAATTGCAGCAGTGCAGGTACCTTGCAGGGTTAGATGGCTGGTGGAGGCTGCAGAAATAGGGAGGAGTGGAGGCATTGAGGAATTTGGAAATGAGGATGGGAATTTTAACATTTAAAAAAATAAATTTAGATGATCCAATTCATTTTTTCCAATTAAGGGGCAATTTAGCATGGCCAATCCACCTAACCTGTACATCTTTGGGTTGTGGGGGCGAAATCCACGCAAACACGGGGTGAATGTGCAAACTCCACACGGACAGTGACCCAGAGCCGGGATCGAACCTGGGACGACCTCGGCGCCGTGAGGCAACAGGGCTAACCCCACCGTGCTACCCTATGGAATTTTAAAATTACGAATTGCTCAGCTGGGAGCCATTGTAGATCATCAGGGGTGATGGGTGAATGAGTCAAGATTTGAGTTAAGATATGGGCAGCAGAATTTTGGATGACCTTAAGTTTATAGAGGTTGGAAGGTGGGAGGCCAGGCATTGGAGTAGTCAGGTCCTGTGGTAATAAAGACATGGTTGAAGGTTTCAGCAGATGATGAAGGGATGCAGTGGGGAAGTTGATGGTGGAGAGTCAGGCGATGTTATGCAGGTGGAAATAGCAGATTTTAGTAATGGTGTGAATCTGGTGGGAGTTCATCTTGGGTTTAAAACTGACCCCAACATTGCAAACAGTTTGATTCAGCCTCAACGTTGCCAGGGAGAGAATTTGACAGCAAGGGAAGGGATGAAATTTGTAGCAGGGACTGAAGACTCTGTCTTCTCGATACTTAGTTGCAGGAAATTCTAAATCATAGTTTAGTTCACTCATCATTTTGCAATTTATTTATTTGCAGTCATCACACCATAATTGCATTATACAATGCAAGAGACCACACCCTCGCTCCTCTGGCCTCCACCTTTATTCAAAAATAGATTTTTAAAATCTTCCTATTTATCAAAGCCAGCATCGTCGGAACCTCTTTCATATTCTTCTTTCTATAATCTCTTTGTGTTTAAATTCTGACCATTGACAAGTAATAAGGCTGAAGCATTTGCAACAATCTTCAGCCAGAAGTGCCAAGTGGATGATCCATCTTGGCTCCTCCTCGGGATATCCCTAGCATCACAGGATGTAGTCTTCAGCCAATTTGATTCCCTCCATGTGATACCAAGAGATGTCTGAAGGTACTGGATACTTCAAACGCTATGGGCCCTGACAATATTCTGGAAATAGTACTGAAGTCTTGTGCTCCAGAATTTGCAGAGCACATAGCCAAGCTGTCCCAGTACAGCAACAATGCTGGCATCTGGAACATTGCCCAGTATGCCCTGTGCACAAATCGCAGGACAAATCTAACATGGCAAATTACCATTGCATCAGTCTACTCTCGGTCAGCAGTAAAGTGATGGAAGGGATCATCCACAACGCTATTAAGCGGCACTTGCGTAGCAATAACCTGCTCACTCACCCTTAGTTTGGGTTTTGCCAAGTCCACTCAGCTCCTGATCTCATTACAGCCTTGGTTCAAACATGAACAAAAAAGCTGAACTCCTGAGGAGAGATGAGAGTGACTGCCCTTGACATCAAGGCAGCATTTAACTGAGTATGGCATCAAGGAGCACTAGCAAAAATGGAGGAAGTGGGAATCAGGGGGAAACTCTCCACTAGTTTGAGTCATGTCTGGCACAAATTAAGATGGTTGTAGTTGTTGGGGTCAATCACCTCAGTTCCAAGGCACTACTGTAGGAGTTCCTCAGGATAGCGTCGCAAGCCCAACCATCTTCAGCTGCTTCAATCATCTTCCTTCCATCAATGCCAGAAGTGTTCACTGATAATTGCACAATGTTCAGCACGATTCATTATTCCTCAGATACTGAAACAATTCATGTTCAAATGTAGCAAGACCTGGACAATATTCAGGCTTGAGCTAACACAATCGCATCACACAAATGCCACGCACTGACTGCATCCAACAAGGGAGTGTTTAACAAGCGCCCCTTGAAATTCAATGGCATTACCATGCTGAATCTCCTACTACCAACATCCTGGGGGTTACCACAGACCAGAAACTAAACTGGACTAGCTATATAAAAACTGTGGCCACAAGAACAGTTCCGAGGCTAGGGGCGCGATTCTCCGCACCCCACGCCGGGTGGGAGAATCGCGGGAGGGCCGTGCACCCCCTCACGATTCTCCCATCCCCCCCAAAATGGTGTGTCGCGTTTTGCGACAGGCCGCTTGGAGAATCGCCGCTCGCCGTTTCTCACGGCGACCGGCGATTCTCCGGTCCGGATGGGCCAAGCAGCCTGCCGAACCCGACCGGTTCACGCCGGCGCCAACCACACCTGGTTGCTGCCGGCGTGAACAGCTCGCGACTGCTGTGTGGGGGGCGTGCTCAGAAGATGCCTGGCCCGCGATCGGTGCCCACCGATCGTCGGGCCGGCGTCTCTAAAAGACGCACTCTTTTCCTTCCGCCGTCCCGCAAGATCAAGCAGCCATGTCTTGCGGGGCAGCGGAGGGGAAGACGGCAACCGCGCATGTGCGGGTTGGCGCCGGCCAACCTGCGCATGCACGGCTGACATCACTTCGGCGCCGCCGGCCGCGTCATTCCCGGCAAGCGTCAAGGCCCAGCGCGCGGAATTCACGTGCCACCGCTCCTAGCCCCGGGGGGGGGGGGGGGGGGGGGGGGAGAGAATAGGGGGCGAGTAGCGGCCTCTGACGCCGGAGTGAAACACTCCGGGTTTCACTCCGGCATCGGCTGTTTGTCTCCCTTTGGGAGAATTGCGTCGTAGGACTCCGGTGGCAAGTAACTCGCCTCCTGACTTCCTAAAGCCCGTCCACCACCTACAAGGCACAAGTCAGGAATGTGATTAAATACTCTCCACTTGCCTGAATGAGCACAACTCCAACAACACTCAGGCAGCACAGTAACACAGTAGTTAGCACAGTTGCTTCACAGCTCCAGGGTCCCAGGTTTGATTCCCGGCTTGGGTCACTGTCTGTGCGGAGTCTGCACGTTCTCCCCGTTGTGTGCGTGGATTCCCATCGGGTGCTCCGGTTTCCTCCCACAGTCCAAAGATGTGCAGGCTAGATGGATTGGCCATTCTAAATTAGTGTTCATGAAGGGTAGGTGGGGTTACCGGGTTACGGGGATAAAGGGGATAGGGTGGAGGTGTGGGGCTTAAGTGGGGTGCTCTTTCCAAGGGCCGGTGCAGACTTGATGGGCCGAATTGCCTCCTTCTGCACTGTAAATTCTATGATACTCTATGATTCTATGAAGAATCTTGACACCATCCAGGAGAAAGCAGCCCATTTGATTGGCAACCTACTCAGACATTCACTTCCTCCACCACCGATTCTCAGTAGCAGCAGTGTGTACCATTTACAAGATTCACTGCAGAAACTGTTCTTTTGACAAATACACGAATAGGATGGGAATATAGGAATATGGTCCCCGGAAGGGTATGGGGTTTTAGTTCAGACGGGCAGCATAGTCGGTGCAGGCTTGGAGGGCCGAAGGGCCTGTTCCTAGGCTGTAATTTTCTTTGTTAGTTCTTTTAACTCACTAAGCCTGCTTATACAGCATCTTCCAAACCCATGACCGCTATCATCTAGAAGGACAAGGGCAGCTGACACACGGGGACAACACCACCTGGCAGATCCCTGCAAGCAACTCACCATCCTGACTTGGAATTATTTTTGCTCTTGCTTCAGTTACTGGGTCCCAATCCTGGAGCTCTCTCCCTCATAGCACTGTGGGTATACCAACAGCACAGAGACTGAACAGAAAGCAGCTCACCATCACCTTCTCAAGGACAATTAGGGATAGGCAAAATGCTGGCCTGGCCAGCAACACACACATCCCAAGAATGAATTTATAAAATGTGAACTGCTGTAAGATTTCTCTGTGCTTGAAAGCACATTAAACGTCAGATCTTCTAGCTCTTCCTGGCCTCTTACCATCTGCAGGCTTTTATAATCTAAACGTGGTATCAAGAACAAAGAGAACGAAAAACATTACAATGCAGGAACAGGCCCTTCGGCCCATCAAGCCTGCGCCGATCCAGTTTCCTTATTGAGACCTACTACTTATTGCCCAAACGATCTGTATCCTTCCATTCCCCGCCCGTTCATGTGTCTACCAATATACATTTTAAACTTTGCTATCGTGCCTGCCTTCACCACCTCCACTGGCAACGCGTTCCAGGCACCCACCACCCTTTGCCTGAAAATTTTCCCCCTCTCACCTAATCACTATTGTCTGATCACTCCTTCTACTCATCAGTGCAGTACTGAGGAATTGCTGCACTGTTGGAAATACCATCTTTCAGATTAAATTTTAAATATCTGCTACTTTGGGTATCTCATGGCTCCATTTTGAAGAGAAGGGGACTTTTACCCAGTATCCTGGCCACTGTGTATCTTTCAATCAGCATCTAAAATATTTGGAAGAGCAATCGCAGGTTGGGAGACCGCCTTGCACCTCTTTTCACAAGCATACCCCCAAGCTTTCCATGACTTGTTATTTTAATTCTCCTCCTTTCACACTGACATCTCTGACATCTCTGTCCTTGAACGGCTGCAGTGCTCCAGTAAAGCTCAATGTAAACGTGAAAAACAGCACCTTGGGCGCAATTCTCTGAAATGGGGACAGAGTGTTCGCACTGTGGTGAACGCCATCGCGTTTCACAACGGCGCGAAATGGGCGCAGGGACTAACGATTCCGGCCCCCCACAGGGGGTCAGCACGGCGCTGGAGCTGATTCGCCGCACCTCGAAGAATCGCGCGCCAGTGTTGGGGCGGCTTGGCGTGGTTGCGCGATTTTGCGGCCCGGCGCGGGGCTGGGAGAATCACGCCCCTTATCTTTTGTTCAGGCACCTTACAACCTTCCGAACTCGACGTTGAGTTGAACAATTTCAAACGCTAATCTCTGTCACCTCCCCCCCCACCCCTGCCCTCCGCCCATTTTATTTCCTTTTTCTTTGCATCTTTTCTTTTAATTCTCTTATTTTTGCATCAGATTGCAGTGCATGTGCTCGAGGCACATTTGGTTTTTCTTGCCACATTTGGGGCAGCACGGTAGCATGGTGGTTAGCATAAATGCTTCACAGCTCCAGGGTCCCAGGTTCGGTTCCCGGCTGGGTCACTGTCTGTGCGGAGTCTGCACGTCCTCCCCGTGTGTGCGTGGGTTTCCTCCGGGTGCTCCGGTTTCCTCCCACAGTCCAAAGATGTGCGGGTTAGGTGGATTGGCCATGCTAAATTGCCCGTAGTGTCCTAAAAAAAGGTACGGTTGGGGGGGGGGTTTGGGTTACCGGTATAGGGTGGATATGTGGGTTTGAATAGGGTGATCATTGCTCGGCACAACATCGAGGGCCGAAGGGCCTGTTCTGTGCTGTACTGTTCTATGTTCTATGTTCTATCACCATTCTGTACGTTCTGGAAGACAAGCAGTTCTGTCTTTCAATCTCTCCTGCCTTCCACCCTATCACATAAATTCCATCATGGTCTACCCACCTGTTGCTCAAATCCTGTTACATCTCTATCTTTTCCCAATTGTGATGAAAGGTCATCAACCTGAAATGTTAACTGTTTTTCTGTCCACAGATGCTGCCTGACTCATTGAGTATTTACAGCAGTTTCTGTTTTAATATCTAAACACTATTGCATTGCTGTTTGTGGCATCTTGCTGTGTGTAACTTGGCTATTGTGTTTCACACTTTACGAAAGTGATGGCTCTTCAAGTGTAATTCTTTTGCACATTAAGCATTTTTGGACAAAATTGAGTTTTTGAAAGGTGTGATAGAAATAAGTTTGAGGGCAGCACGGTGGTGCAGTGGTTAGCACTGCTACCTCATGGCGCCAAGGCCCCAGGTTCGATTCCGGCTCTGGGTCACTGACCATGTGGAGTTTGCACATTCTCCCCGTGCTTGCGTGGGTTTCGCCCCCACAACACAAAGATGTGCAGGCTAGGTGGATTGGCCATATCTTTTTATTAAAACAGTGAAAAATATATACAAGGCCAAACGGTACAAATACTTATTTTGTGTTGGAGAAACAGGATATCCTCCCCTCAGTACCAATGTATGGGGGGGGGGGGAGGGGGGTGGATATTCTGATGATTAAAACAGTTCACAACACGTTTCTTTAAAAAACAAATGGTACAAGCACTAAACTTTGCGCTGGAGACCAGATACCCTTGCCTCTGTACCAACAGAAGGGAAAGGCGGGGGGGGAAAGAGAGATGGGAAAGGAGGGTGGTGGGGAGGGAGGGAGTTGGAGTATTGGTGGGCCCAATAGAACACTGCCTGAACTATCTACAGAGGCAGAAAAACAAAAGAACCTTCAATTATGATGTGCCAGACTCTGGGAGTTCCCCAGAGGGGATGAGGGGCGATATAGTGCCAGCACGAGTGAGCCCCGCACCCTGCTACAGAGCGTCTCGTGCACCATGGGCTCCCGACACTGGGCGGCTGACACCTTTCCGAAGTCACCCTCCGGGCCCGAATCCTCCACCACACTGAGTGCGGCGGGCGACATGGGCCCACGACCCACCCCAGGGCCTGCCTTGATCCCACCACTGGGATCATCAACAGGCGGGATCTCCTCAGCCTCCTCCCAGGGTCCCGGGCCAGCTGGAGGTGGTGGTGCAGATGCCGGCTCCGCCCCCACCGCCTGGTCACTGGAAAGCCCCGAAAATAACTCCGGAAACAGGTCCGGGATGGTGGCAGAGATGGCCGAAGACAGCGGTTGGGACAGAGGGTCTTCCAAACCATAAGCCGCTATGAACCCAAGAGGCAGGAGGTTATTGCTGCCCCACTCCCCTGAGAAATCCGGGGTGCTAAATTGTACTGGGTGGAACGGGCCACCTAGGGTCCCGTCCGACCCTGACCCACCCTGCTCGGGGGGCAGCAGCAGCTGCTGGGATTTCCTCACTATCCCCCTGCCTTTTTTCTTTCGGGGACCGGGCGTGACATCTATGGGAATGAACCTGGAGTGACGCTGTGTGGCGGGTAGAGGGTCACACACCGGGGAGATCTCATTCTCTGGAGACCCCTCCAGGCTGACTCCCTGTCCCTCAATGCTTCTCTCCAGAATTTGTGGCTGGGACTGAGGACCCTCCGGTTCGAGGTTGCACACCTCACTACCGCCACCCACAGAGGCCTGCGCAGAAGTGTCGCCGGGCCCGGCATCTGATGGCGAAATGTCACTGGGCTGAGGATATTGCTGAGTGATGGTGGGGTGAGGTATAACGGCTGCACCTGAGTCAGTAGCTGGGGCACTGGGTCAGTCAGGGTCAGAGGGTCAGAAGGATCTGAACCTGACCACTGGCGAATCGCCCTGTTGTTGTTCCTCTCAGCTTACTGGCCACGTGGCACCCCCTCACCTCCACGCCAGTGGAAGTAGAGGGGGCGGTGGCACCATGAGCGGCAGTGTTAGAGGTGGGCAATTTTTTCTCATATGTCCCACCTTCTTGCAGGCGTGGCACCGCACACCAATCGCGGGCCAGACGATGCGGTAAGTTTTGTCCCCAAAAGGGCTCTCAAAAGTCCCTTCCAGGACCTCCTCCCGGGCCAGGCAAACAAAGACCTGGCGCCGGAATGAGAAAATATGCTTGAAGGTGGGATCTTTGAGGCCGAGCGGGAGCGGTATCACCCCTGACCGTGCCTCCGCCAGTTGACGGAGGTGGGTGAGGAGGAGCTCTGTGGGAATAAAAGGCAGGACATTAGAGAGAATAGTTCTCTCGGCAGTGGCCTCCAGCAGGTCCACCGCCAGGTAGATCCTGCCCACCGTGAGCCCTTTTTCCAGGCGAGGTGGACCGCCCGCTCGGCTCTCAAAAAGAAGACACCCCTGCCATACACCTTCGAGGCTGCAACTATGGTCGAAGGGCCAACGATCTTGGCCATAGCACAGACACAGGCCTCGATTGACATGGTGGGGTGCGCATAGCACTTCACCCCAAGTTTTTGGGTCATGAGGCGAAACGGTGACCTAACCCCAGGAACAGTGGGGATGGTGGAGGCTGTAGACGACCCCATCACCGGCGTAGGCGGTGTTGTTACCATCCCGGTCAGTGGCGGACAATAGGGGAGAAAGGGGAGGGAGAGAGTAACTGAAGGGGAGGAGGGGGTGGAAGGCACAGGAGGATGGGGCACGGGGGGGCGGGGGTGGATTGCGGTGTACCCCAAGTACAAAGGAGGAAAGGGGAGGGAGGAGCAGGAAGGTAAGGCACAAAAGGACAGGCTGGTGCCAAGGAAAATCTTGTGGGCTGGTCCCCCCAAAAGGTCTTTAATCCAGCAGTGGGTGGGTGGGTGGGTGGGGGAACAGGGTCTTCAGCCCAGCAAGGGTGCAGCAAAACAGACCATGGATATTATCCTGTCTCGGAGTTATCGGCAGATGAAAACAAGATAAAGTCCAGTTGCACTGACCTTCTTCTCTTCGTCCCCTTCCAAGTGTTGCAGCAACCTCCTGTTTGCTGGGAGGCCTCATGCTCTAGGGCTCTGTCGGTGAAAGTCAGCAAACTGCAAACAGTCCCAGCTCCAAGGGCCCTGTAGATGGAACAGGCAGCAAACAGTCCCAGCCCCTCCTCTCCTTCTGCTGCTGGCTCTGGAAATGCAGGGAGGCAGGCAGGCAGTGTTTCAATCCAGTCCCAGGCTGGATCTCTATCCACTCCAGGCCAGGCCAAACCTTCACCTGTGAAGACTGCATTCCCTCTCTTGCAGCTCCCTGGAACATCCGGTGAGCTTCAGATAAACCAGGCAGCAGCAAATGTCATCCTCCCTCCTTTCTCCTTCATCCAGGCAATTCAGCATTGGCCACACTAAATTGCCCCTTAATTGGAAAAAAATAATTGGGTACTCTAAATTTATTTTAAAAAAGAAATAGGTTTGATGCAATCCTAACAGCTCAATATGCCATATGTACTGCATACATTTAACTTTCGGAACTGTCTAAAATCCGGTTACAGGATACCTCCAACAAACCAAAATACCTCCACCTTTAAGACTTGTTTGTGGGCTATTTGGACTTTTATAAACATGCATTATGTGATAAAGTTTTACCCTTTTCTTTCATTCCAGTCCTTTTCCTCCTGGCCCACAAAAACTTTAAAGAGAAAGTTACAAACTATACCTTTTCCATACCCGATCCTGGTTAATGTCAGGAATTGCTGGTGGTTCTTTGCCGGCACGCAATTTATGGACCAGAATTTTATGTTGAACGTGCGGCCGTGCGCCTGACACAGATTGTGTGAAAAGACATTGATTCGACTATCACATGTGTAACATTATGGTCAGCATGCGTGGGAGTTGGAAGCATGCCTTCTGACAACTAAGCAGGCAATTTGGCCTTAAGGAGCCAGTTGGCAGTGGTTTATGTGGTCCATCTAGTTTTACTTTTGGCAGATGGCCACCGGCCAGGCGGCCTTCATTTTTCCACTACAAACTGTACCCAAAGCAGGATAAAATGTTTGTGGTTAAATAAAAGATGGTTAAAGGATGCCCCCAGGCAGTATTGAGCCTCTTTCAGTTTTTCCAATACTTGCTGTACCTGTATACTAGTCTTCTGCAGTCCATGCACTACGACACCTGTATCCCTCTGTATCTCAGAGCTCTGCAATTTCTCACCATTTAGATAATATGCTTTTATTTTTCCTGTCAAAATGAACAATTTTACATTTTCCCACATTATACTCCATTTGCCATACCTTTGGCAAGTCACTTGACCTATTTATATCGCTTTGTAGCCTCCTTATGTCCTCTTCACATCTTACTATCCTACCTCTCGATGTATCGTCAGCAGAATTTAGCAACCATACTTTTGGTCCCTTAATCCAAGTGATTTATATAAATTGTGAAAGGCTGAGGCGCTGATCCTTGTGGCACATCATTTGTCACATCCAGCCAACCAGAAAAAAGATCAATTTATGCCTACCCTCTGTTTCCTGTTAGCTACTCAATCTTCAATCCATGCAATAAGTTACTCCTATAACATGAACTTTTATTTTCCACAATAATCTTTGACGTGGCACCTCATCAAATGCCTTCTGGAAATCTAAGTAGAGTACATCCACCGGTTCCCCTTTAGCCACAGAACATGTGACTCCTTCCAAATACTCCAATAGATTGGTTAAACATTATTCCCCTTTCCCAAAACCGTGTTGACTCTGTCTGATGGTCTTGAGTTTTTCTAAATGCCCTGCTATAACATATTTAATAATAGCTCCCGATATTATCCCTATGACAGATGTTCAGCTAACTGGCCTGTAGTTTCCTGCTTTCTGTCTCCCCTTTTGAATAAAAGAGTTACATTTGCCATTTTCCTATCTAATGGAACCATCCCCAAACCTAGAGAATTTTGGAAAATTAGAACCAATGCATCAACTACCTCACTAGCTACTTTAAAAAAAATATAAATTTAGAGCACCCAATTCATTTTTTCCAATTAAGGAGCAATTTAACATTGCCAATTCACCTACTCTGCACATCTTTGGGTTGTGGGGGTGAAACCCACGCAAACACGGGGAGAATGTGCAAACTCCACATGGACAGTGATCCAGAGCTGGGATTGAACCTGGGACCTCGGCGCCGTGAGACAGCAGTGCTAACCACTGCGCCACCGTGCTGCCCACTAGCCACTTCTTTAAAGGTCTTAGGCTGAAGTCCATCAGGACCCAAGGACTTGTCAGCCCTCAGCTCCAACAATTTGCCCACTTCCCTGATGATTGGAATTGTCTTCAGTTCCTCCTTTCCATTTCCTGATTTGCAGCTATTTCAGGAATGTCACTTGTATTCTCCATTGTGAAAATGGATTCAAAATACCTGTTCAATTCATCTGCCATCTCTTATTAATTCCAATTTCTGGAGGACCAACGCTCACTTTGTTAACTATCTAGAAATCCTTAGAATATCTTTATATTTCTAGCTAGATTTTTCTCGTACTCTCATTTTTCTTTTCTTTTCATTCTTTTTGTCATTCTTTGTTGTTTATTATATTCTGTCCAATTTTCTGACCTGCCACTCATATTTGTGTAATTATATGCTTTTTCTTTAAGCTTCATACTGTCTTTAACTTTTTTAGTTAACCATGGATGGTGGGGGGGGGGGGGGGGGGGGGGGGGAGCACAGCACAGTGACGCAGTGGTTAGCACTGCTGCCTCACGGCATCGAGGACCCAGGTTCGATCCTGGCCGGGTCACTCTGTGTCTGTGTGGGTCTCACCCCAACAACCCAAAGATGTACAGGGTGGGTGGATTGGCCACTCTAAATTGTCACTTATTTGGATTTTTTGTTTAAAGAAAACCATGGATGGTGTATCCTTCCCTTGGAATTTTTATTTCTTTTTGGAATGTATCTATTCTGTGTATTTAGAATTATCCCCATAAATATCGGCCACTTTGCCTCGAGATTGACTTATCCCTTATCCCAATTTACCTGTTGACTTTAGCTGGCTATGCTTTCATGCCTTCATAATTGCCCTTATTTAAGTTTAAAGTTCAATCGTGGACCAACTCTTCTCGGGCTCAAACTGAATGTAAAATTCAATCATATTAGGATCGCTTCTACCTCAGGGTACATTCACTATGAAGTCACCAATGAATCCTATTTCATTCCACAATGTCAGGTCTAATATAGCCTTCTCTCTGGTTGGCTTCAGAACGTGCTATTCTAAGCAACTATCCTGAAAACATTCTATGAATTCCTCATCCAGGCTACCTTTGCCCATCTAATTCTTGCAGTCTATATGTAGATTAAAATCTCGCCATACCTTTCTGACATGCTCCCATTATTTCTTCCTTTATACCTCATCCCATTGTATGATTACTGTTCAGGGACTTGTACACCATTTCCACAAGGGGCTTCTTGTCTTCATCATTTCTCATCTGTACCCAAACTGCTTCTGCATCCTGGCTCCCTGAACTTAGGCCATCCCTCTCTATTGTACTAATACCATCATTCATTCACAGAGCCACTCCAACACCTTTTCCTAGTTTCCTGTCTTTCCTAAATGTCATGTACCCTACAATATACAGATACGAATCTCTGTCATCCTGTAGCAAGGTCTCTGTAATGGCTATCAGATCATACTTATTTATTTCTATTTCAGCTATCAGTTTATCTGTTTGATTCAAATGCTATGTGCGTTCAGATACAAGGCCACTAGTTTTGTCCTTTATTATTTTTGTAACCTCTAGTCTTATCTGCTTTACTCTTAGATTTGTACTCTCTACTCTGTCTCTTCCTGTAGCTATTCATCATTTCCCACATTTATACCTTTCTCACTCGCTTGATTACCATATCTTTCCAAATTTACATATCTCGCCCCTCCCCATTATTTTGTTTAAAACCCCTCCCTACTTCCCGAGATATGCAGCTCGCCAGAACAGCGGTTCCAGTACTTTCCCCATTCTGTGAATGTTCCTGCAAATTGGAGCATCTATCATAGCTACAAACTACAATATGCATGCTTGGAGATCTGGTTGGCTCAGTTGATTGGTGCGGATCAGATTGGTGTCAACAGCACGGGGTCCGGTCCCCTTTCTGGCTGCGTGGCACTGTGAGTCAGACAGCGAGCTGAAGCAGGAGTTGATTTACTGAACGATTCATTTCTGGAAATATTTTTCAGAGAAAACTCTACTGAAGTAGAGTTTAATAAAGATATGCTGGAGTAAAGAGCCTGGGTTTGGCTTGTAATGGGAAATAAGGCAAAAAAAGGATTATGCAGCAGTAAAGGAGCCTTTAGGATTTTCTGTTCTTTTAAACTGTTAGGAACAAAGTTGAGGATTAACAAAACTAAACAATCAAGTAACTGCAGTGCTCACTGTTTGGAAGGACAGATATTACTTTCCCCCTCCCTGGTCTTTTATTGAAGAAGTAATGTGCCATGTGAACACTGGAATCCTGGCAGTGACACAGTTCCCTGTAGCATTGCATTACCACGGAGCAGATAGACCAGATCACCATTGTGCACTGTCTGGCCACTCTGGGGATTTTACTACCTCTGCTACAACTCCCCCCACCCCACCACACACACACACCCAAAAAAAGGAGGCACATCTGGCTTTGTTTCCAAGCAAATAAATGTTTTACTCTCACTGCCGCCTCCGTGACAGGGGTTCACATGGGAGCAGATACAAGATATTGTGTGCAGTAGAAATGGTTAATCCTGGGCACTACTTCAAGTTCAGCCATGACTGCAGGATGAGTGGATACAGAAAGAAACTGGGGGAAAAAAGGTTCAGGACTCATGGGGCCCGTATTTCTTCATATAGACAGATCAAAGTAGGGAAGGATTCAGCAAGAGGAAAGGTGAAACTCAGGGGGCTTGCAACAGTCGGCTGGGTTTTTATTACTAAATTGTTCAAAGATCAATTTCAATCTCTAGTTGCCCTGACTCCTTCTTCAAACCACTGGTAGCAACTCATTCAACTGAGCGGCTCGGTAGGCCAATTTAGGGTTCAGTTATTAGTCAACCATGCTAGTATGGGTCTGGAGTCACCAATACGCTGGACTGGGTAAGGACAGCAGATTTTCTTCCTGAAAGGCATCAGTCAACCAGTTAGGTTTTTAAGACAACCCAGCAGCTTTATGGTCACTGTTACTGATGAGAAGTTGTTTTGAATTTCCAAATGTTTTAAACTGGATTCAAATTCTCAAACTGCCATGGTGGGAATTGATCTCACATCCCCTAGGTTCACAGCTGAGAGTAGCAGGGCTGGATAGGCATCTGTGCTAAGATAAGCTGGACAATCTCCCTCAATTGCCTTGATGTCTCTGATATTGGTGCAAACACCAGCAGCAGCACAGGAGCCATCGCTGCCCCATTTTCGCTGATATGGAAAAGCAGATCAGGAAAAAAGATGTAGGGACCAAACGTTCCCCCCTTGAAGGAGGCATGAATAGTCTGATACAAAGGGACTATGTTATTCGGAAGAAGAAGAATATTACAAAGCTGTGAGTGTGGCACGATCACATGGGAGAGATATATGCAGTTCAACAAAATTTGTCACGATCAAACGGTTGATAAAAATATTTTGAAGAACAACTTCCTGCAACTGACGATGATATCGACCACAGTACGAAAGCCACCCACACAGCACAGCAACATAAATACGAAGATTAACTTGGTTGGAACTGCACCTGCCAAAAATATCAAATGTCATCAAGATCTTCAAAGTGCAAAAGGAAATGAGAAAGGAAGGCGGGGAGATGGTGTCATTGGACTCACTGTGGAAACCTCACCAACTTCAACAAAACATATGGAATTGATGCAATTTTTACGTTTCTTTTCTGAAGTTTTCTGCTTTGTTAGAAGCTGAATAGAATTCCCAACACCTATCCCTTCAAACGCTTCCTTGGTCTGGTACAGCACGGATTAGATACAGAGCGAAGCTCTCTCTGTACTGTCCCACCAAACAGTTGCAGGGCAGGTACAGCACAGGTCAGATACCGTTCACTGCATAAGAAAGTTCTTCATCGCACCCTCACATAACTTTCTCAAGATCTTAAATCTGTTTCCCTCGTGCTTGTCCTGTTATCTAGTGGGAGCAGTTTATCTTTGTCTACATTATCTAAACCGAGCGTAATCTTGTACAGCCCTACCAAATCTGCCTTTAATCTCATTTCCTCACAACTGAACAACACCAGGCTTCCCTGACCTAATCTTGGAGCAAACGTTTCTCATCTCTGAAACCATTCTGGTAAATCCCTGCATCTCTCAAGAACCCTGACCTTCTTCCTTAAAGTGTGGTGACTAGAACTTGGATGCAGTACTCTGGCTGTGGCCTATCCAGAACTTTATAAAAATTTAGAAAACTTCACTGCTTTTGTACTCAATGCCTCTATTTATGAAGCCCATGACCCCATTTGTTTCACTAACTGCTCTCTCAAAATGTCTTTCAAAGCTGTGTGCACATGAAATCCCTCTGTCAATGCACAATTTAAAACTGAATCATTAAGTCGATATTGCCACCCCCTAACCAGTCTTCTAAAATGTATCGCCTCTTTTATGGGCCAGGGTTTAGAGAACCCCAAAGTGTATCATGGAGATCACCTTATCCACAACTTTTAATAGATTGTGGTATGGGGAGCACACAGCCCACTCTACAGGAGTGGTACAGCAGAAATGGAAAAGTATTTTTTAAAGCAAAACAATGTTTATTCTATGAACACAAGTTATCCTTTTTAAAACATACATGAACATCTTAGCAACCATCAATTCAAATACAACTCCCAAAGAATACAACATTAAGTAATGAGTACGCTGTCCTTTTAACATCCAGAAAACTTACAAAAAACATAACCTTTAACAGAAGCACATCAGGTTAAAGTCACTACTCAGAACATTTATAATTCTGAATTCACCAAATGACCAAGAGATAGTCTTTTCATGGCAGAGAGAACAGCAGTACAGCTGCTTTGTCTGGCTTCAGCTCCAACACTGAAAATGAAACCAAAAAGACACAGACACACCCAAGCTTTTCTCAAAGCGAAACTAAAAAGCAGAGCCAGAGCTCAGCTCCACCCACACTCTGACATCACTGCAGTAACATGAGCAGCCAAACATTTCGTAAAACGACATTCTCATGACACTTCACACATAGAACATAGAACAGTACAGCACAGAACAGGCCCTTCGGCCCTCGATGTTGTGCCGAGCCATGATCACCCTACTCAAACCCACGTATCCACCCTATACCCGTAACCCAACAACCCCTCCCCCTTAACCTCACTTTTCAGGACACTACGGGCAATTTAGCATGGCCAATCCACCTAACCCGCACATCTTTGGACTGTGGGAGGAAACCGGAGCACCCGGAGGAAACCCACGCACACACGGGGAGGACGTGCAGACTCCGCACAGACAGTGACCCAGCCGGGAATCGAACCTGGGACCCTGGAGCTGTGAAGCATTTATGCTAACCACCATGCTACCGTGCTGCCCTACACATCTCTATTAAATTCTATCCGTCATTTGTCTACCCATTCTGCTAACCTATGTTTGTTGCAATCAATTGTATCCTCACTGTTTGCTACTGCTTCATCTGGTACCATAAATAAATTGTTGAATTTTACATTATATTCCAATATCCAAGTTATTTATATATGTTATAAGAGCAGTGGTCGGCAGGGATTCATGGATTGGGTCCGGTAGCTTTATCAGGCATCAGTGGCGAATGTAAGGACCAACCGGGTTCGGTCAAAATATTTTAGTATGTGCACAGGGACAGGGCAGGGGTGCCCACTGTCCCCACTACAGTTTGCCCTGGCCACTGAGCCTTTGGCATTGGCACTGAGGGCATCGAACATTTGGCGGGGATAGTGAGAGGGGGGTGGAACATAGGGTCTTGCTCTATGCGGACGATTTGCTCCTGTTTTAACAGACCCATTGGGGGATTGCAGGAATTATGGGAATACTTGGAGGAATTTGGCCGGTTCTCAGGGTACAAACTAAACATGAGCAAGAGTGAGGTCTTCGTGATCCAGGCAAGGGGGCAGGAGAGGAGACTGAGGGAGATGCCTTTCAAAATGGTGGGAAGGAGGTTTAGGTACCTGGGGATTCAGGTGGCAAGGGACTGGGGTCAGCTTCATAAACTAAATTTGGGCAGGTGATTGAGCAGCTGAAAGGGGACTTCTGTAGGTGGGACGTGCTCCTGCTGCTATTGGCGGGGAAGGTACAGACTGTGAAAATGACAGTCCTCCCGAGATTGCTGTTCGTGTTTCAGTGTCTTCCAATCTTTATCCCCAAGGCATTTTTTAGGAAAATAAACGCAGCAATCTCAGGTTTTATATGGGCTGGGAAAGCCCCGAGGATGAAGAAGGTCCTTCTGGAGTAGGGGCGCGGGGAGGGAGGCTTGGCCCTTCTGAACTTTATTAATTACTACTGGGCGGCTAATATCTCGATGGTTAGGAAGTGGATAGTGGGGGAGGGGTCAGTGTGGGAGCGGGTAGAGGTGGCATCGTGTAAGGACACGAGTCTGGAGACTCTGTTAACGGCACCTCTGCCGTTCCTGCCGGCTCGGTACTCCACAAGCCCGGTAGTAGTGGCAGCCCTGAGCGTGTGGGGCAGTGGAGGCAACATATAAGACTGGAGGGGTGTCAGTGTGGTCACCGACCTGTGGTAACGTCCACTGTATTTCCTTCATCAACCTTCTCTGATTATCATAAAAATTTTAATCTGATTGTTTTTTTAAAAAAATGTACTTTCTTCCAAACATGTGTAAAAGCAGCAACATATACAAAACACTCTACAGTTTGTACAATTTTTCCCTTTTTTACCCCTCCGCCCCTTCCACCCCTCCCCCCGCCGCGATGAACAGTTCCTCAAACATTGACATGAACAACTCCCTCCGCTAATCCCTCAACTCATTCCCCTGTGAGTCCAATACCAATAATAATAATAATAAACTCCAGAACCACATCTCATTTGTACGTACATTTGCTAACAGGGCTACATACAACAGACACACCCATGCCACAAACTTTGGGCCAAACCCAAACCTACCCAAGATTTCAAATAAATACCTCCACTCCACCCAATCAAAAGCCTTCTCTGCACCACAGAGACAATAACCTCCAGCACTCGCCTCACTGATGGAGTCATAACCACATTGAACAGCTTCCTGATGTTACTGAAGAACTGCCTACCCTTTACAAAACCCGTTTGATCCTCAGCGACCATCCCTGGCACACATCCCTGCATCCGCCCCGCTACTAACCTGGCCAGCACCTTTATATCTGTGTTCAACAGCAAAATGGGCCTATACGACCCACACTCCAATGGATCATTCCCCTTCTTCGGGATTAGCGTGATTGACGCCTGTGCCAGTGTCTCTGGAAGCTCCCCCTTCTCTAAACATCCTAAACAAATGCGGTGCCAACTCTGCCACAAACACCTTCTAAAACTTTGCCAGGATGCCGTCCGGTCCTGGAGCTTTCCCCACTTCATCCCCCCTAATGTTGTCAATCGCCTCCCTCAGCCCCAGCGGCTCCTCCTGCCTCCCCTCTTCATCCAACCGCCCCCTCGTCCTCCGTAACTGACCTACCACCTTTCCCATCATCAACCTATTAAACTGCCTCTGCAACCTCTTCCTCTCTGCCAACAACTCCTTAGTGGGAGCCCTTGCGTATCTCCTGCCCACCTCAACTATCTCGCCCATGCTCCTCCCTCCTCCTCCTGTCCCTGTGCACCTTGATCAAGATAATCTCCCCTCGGACCATCACCTTCAATGCCTCCCAGAACGTGACCGCTGACACCTCCCCGTTCTGGTTAATCTCCACGTAATCCCTAATCGCTGACCTCGCCTTTTTACAAAACTCCATATCCGCCAACAGACCCGAATCCAGCCTCCATCCCGGCCTCTCCACTTGTCCTGAGCTAACTCACCTCCAGCCAATGCGGCGCATGCTCCGAAAGCATGATTTCCGCATCCTCCACCCCCAACAACACCGCTCGACTCACCACAAAGAACTCAATTCTCGAATACACCTTATACACGTGTGAGAAAATGGTGTACTCCCTCCCCCACCCGAGTTCTTAAACCTCCATGGATCTAACCATTCCCATACATTTCATAAACCCTCCAAATTCCTTCACCATCTTCACCCTTCCCATTGACCTGTGGCTCAACCTGTCCAAACCTGGTTCCATCACACAGTTGAAATCTCCACCCATAATCAACTGGTGCGTATCTAAGTCCGGGATCATTCTCAGTAAACCCTTTACAAACCCCACATCATCCCCACTTGGTGCATTGACGTTGACTAACACTACCGGCGTCCCCTCTAGCACCCTGCTCACTATCACATACCTTTCCTCCAAGTCCCGCATTTCCTTAGCTCCCACAAACCCCATCCTTTGGTTCAACAAAATGGCCACTCCCATGACTTTGAGTCAAATCCTGAGTGAAATTTCTGTCCCACCCATCCTTCCTTCAACTAAAGCTGCTCCTTCACCCGGAGATGTGTCTCCTGTAAAAAGATCATTTTCGCCTTCAAAAGTGCGCAAAACACCGAGACCTCTTAATCCACAGCCCGTTTAACCCTTGGGCATTCCACGCTCCTTAGCCTATGAAAACGGGCCTACTACCCACCTGAATACCCTTCAGCTGGCAACCCCACCTAGGGACGCCACTATCCACACCCCCCCTCCAAAAAGAAAAACACCACAAATGGCAGGGGTGTGGTGGGGGTGGGGGCGCGTGATTACCCCCTTACAAACTTATAACCTCGCTAAAGAAACCCCCTACTCTCTGGCAACACAGAATAGCCGTAACCTCCAAACGTTGCAGATATAGCTCCTCCATCTCACGCCAACATTCAGTTCTCCCCCAGTCTATGGTCCCTTATAAAGCCATTGGCCTCTTCTGGCGTCTCAAAATAATTCTCCCTACCTTCAAATGTGACCCACAATTTCGCCGAGTACAGCACCCCAAATCAAATCTTCCTTCGATACATCGCCTTGACCCCGTGGAATCCTGCACACCTCTTTGCTAGCACCACATCAATGTCCTGGTATATTCAGACACGATTTCTCTCCCATTCACAGTCTTCTTCTCCCTGGCCTACTATAGGATCTTCTCCTTTTCCACAAACTTGTGCAACCATAGAATCACCGACCATGGTGGCTCCCCCGCTCTCGGTATCTACCTTAAGGACCTGTGGGCCTGGTCCCCTTCTGGGGCCTTGTCCAGCCCCCTCTCCTCCACCATCCCAGCCAGCACCCTCGACACATATTTTGTGGCACTCATTCCTTCCACACTCTCTGGCAGACCCACAATTCGCAGGTTCTGCCACCTGGATCTGTTCTCCTGTTCCTCGACCTTCACTCTCAGTGACTTGTGTAGATTCCCCAGGATCCCCACCTCTGCCTCCAGTGACACGATCCGATCGCTCTGGCCGGACACCACCTTCTCCGCGTTGCGTATTGCTGCCACTTGTGCCTCACGGCACTTCTCCACCCAGTCTATCAATCCTACTGCTACTGCTCCCTCAATGACCTTCGACAAGTCACCATGCATCTCCTACCTTTGCTGGCAAAATTTGTCTTTGATGAAAGCCATCAACTGTTCTATCTGGGACTTTCCCACAGGTGACATCCCTTCCCCTCTCCGCCATTCCCTCAATTGTTGCTGCGCCACAGATCTCCTCCAGGTCTTTAACTGTTTTTTGCCGGGTCTGGGAGCCAGTAGACATGCCAGTCTAGGGGAGAACCTCTCCCTCAACACCTTCTGCACCACTCTCGTGCCGGAGCTACCCCGGTATAAAGTTCCCAAACCAATGCCTCTGAGCCTAGCTGACCTGTGTGCGACCACTTATTCCATGGCCGCCACCAGAAGTCCCTAATTGCGCCACCTGTCTTTTACAAATATATACTGGCTCTTCTTAATTAACTGAGACTCCTCCAAGTGTATGTCGATTTCCCCCCCCCCTGATTATTGTTTCTCAATCGTTACTGTGAGTCCCTCCAGCCCAACCGAATCCATCTCCAGGCTTCCAGGGAGGGAAAGGCCAAGACATCGGCCTCTCTCCCGATGGACTCCCGGATCTTCCGACACTCCAAATATCACCACATCCGGACTCAGGGCCATCCCAACACCCAGAATCTCAGACATAACAGCTGAGAACCCCTGCCAGCACTCCCTCAGCTTTGGACATGCCCAAAACACGTGATTCATTACCCCCCCCCCCCTCCCCACACACACCATTCCTGCAAAAAGCCATCATGTGTGCATTATGCACCACCTTAAATTGGATGAGGCCCTCACTCACCCCCACCCCTCCTCCTCCCATTTGAGCTTGATCTCTTCTAGCAGGCAGACCTCCCTTTCCATCACCTCTCCATAAATGTCCAGCACTCATAGAAAGATAGAAATATAGAAAATAGAAGCAGGAGGAGGCCATTCGGCCCTTCGATTGTTCTGCATCTTTAAACATAAATCATCCATCCTGCTTCTTACAATTTGCCTGCCAGTAGGTAGACGATTTTTGGGTTCCTTTTCTGTTAGCTGCCATTCTATTCTAATATTCTCACTGCCAGTCTCTTATTTTACTTGTCACTTTGCCTCTCAACTTTTTTAGAATCATAGAATCCCTACATTAGAACAGAACGGCAGCTAACAGAAAGGAGGCCATTTGGCCCATCGGGTCTGCACTGACCCTTTAAAGGCCAGTTTACCCAGGCCCAATCCCCCACCCTATTCTTGCAGCCCCACCCTAAGGGGCAATTTAGCATATTCATTCCACCTAACCTGCATATCTTTGGACTGTGGGAGGAAACCGGAGCACCCGGAGGAAACCCACGCAGACACAGGGAGAACATACAGACTCCACACAGACAGGCACCTGATGTTGGATTCAAACCTGGGTCCTTGGGGCTGTGAGACTGTAGTGCTGACCACTGTGTCGGCATTGTATTTTACTTGGTTATGGTTGTCGCTTGCAGCCCAGTCTCCCTTGCTCATTAACATCTGGGAACTTATGCCAATATTGGGCAGGATTTTCGGTTTGGGAGACTATATTCTCTCTCCGGAGCTGAATTGCACCTGATTTGCGGTCATGCTGGGGGGTGACCCAACACCCCCTCCAACACCCCTCCCCACCACCATTAGCAAATGATTGCTATAGTGTATATCATATATAACATAAGACCATAAGACATAGGAGTGGAAGTAAGGCCATTCGGCCCATCGAGTCCACTCCGCCATTCAATCATGGCTGATGGGCATTTCAACTCCACCTACCAGCATTCTCCCCGTAGCCCTTAATTCCTCGCGACATCAAGAATTTATCTATCTCTGCCTTGAAGCCATTTAGTGTCCCGGCCTCCACTGCACTCCGCGGCAATGAATTCCACAGGCCCACCACTCTCTGGCTGAAGAAATGTCTCCGCATTTCTGTTCTGAATTTACCCCCTCTAATTCTAAGGCTGTGCCCACGGGTCCTCGTCTCCTCACCTAACGGAAACAGTTTCTTTGCGTCCACCCTTTCTAAGCCATGTATTATCTTGTAAGTTTCTATTAGATCTCCCCTTAACCTTCTAAACTCCAATGAATACAATCCCAGGATCCTCAGCCGTTCATCATATATTAGACCCGCCATTCCAGGGATCATCCGTGTGAATCTCCACTGTACTGCTGCAACTTGCCAAGCCTCCTTTGATAGCACCTTCAAAGCCCAGAAGAACATGGGCAGAAGGTGCATGGGAACACAACTAACTGTGAGTTCCCTTCCAAGTCACTCACTATCCTGACTTGCAACTATATTCTTTCAACTTGTTGGATCAAAATATTGGAACTCTTCATCGACCTGCATGTACAGGATGGACAGAATGGCCTCCTTCTATGTCATTAATTTGATATGATTTAAGATCATTAAGATCATAGGAAATAGGAGGAGGTCATTCAGACACTCGAACCTACTCCAACATTCAATAAGTCATGGTTGATCTGATAATGTCCCATTCTCCACTTCCCTGCCTGTCCCCATAATGCTTGACGTCCCTGTCGATCAAATAGCTGTCTAACGCAGCCTTGAATATATTCAATATCCCGCCTTCACTGCTCTCTGGGGAAGAGATTTCCAAGCCCTCTGAGAGACAAAATTCTTCATCTCCATCTGAAATGGGAAACCATTTTAAATGGAATCTCCTAGTTTTAGCTTTCCCCTTGAGGGGATCATCCTATTAGCATCTACCCTGCCAAGCCCCTCTGAATCTTACATGTTTCAATAAGGTTGCCTCTCATTCATCTTAACTCCAATGAGTATCTGCCCAATCTGCTCAACCTTTCCTCATAGGTCAACACCTCATCCCAGAAATAAATCTAGTGAACCTTCCCGTAACTGCCTCCAATGGGAATATATCCCCCTTTAAGTAAAGAAACAAAAACTGTATAAAGTACTCTCGGTGTGGTCTCAACAATGCCGTGCACATCTGTAGCAAGACTTTCCTGCTTTTATACACCACCCCCCTTGCAATAAAGACAAACATCCCATTTGCCTTCCTAATTACTTGCTTTGATTGCATGGTTTTGTGACTTTAGCATGCACGAGTGCATCCAGAGTTCTCCATACCTCACCATTCTGCAGTGTATCTCCATTTACATAATATTATGCTTTTCTATTCTTCATGCCAAAGTTGACAACCTCCCATATCTGCCATTCCATCTGCCAAATATTTTCCCACTCACGTGCTCTATCTGTAACCCTTTGCAGATTCTTTGTATCCTCCTCACAACTTGCTTTCCAACTTATTTTTACATCGTCAACAAACTTGTCTACATATCAGTCAGTTCCTTAAGTCATTAATACTGACCGTAAATAGTTGAGGCTCCAGCAGCTACTCCACTAGTTACAGTTTACCAACTTGTAAATGACCCATTTATCCTGACTCTCAGTTTACTGTTAGCTATCCAACCCTCTATTCATTATAATATATCATGCCCAACACTTTGAGCTCCTATCTTGTGTAGTAACCTTTTATCTGGAACCTTATTGAATGCCTTTTGGAAATCCAAATATACTACATATACTGGTTTCCCTTTATCCACCCTACTTGCTACATCCTCACATGACTGTAATAAATTTGTCAAACACAATTTAACTTTTACAAAACCATGTTTACTCTGTCCGCTTATATTATGATTTTCTAAATGTCCCGCTACTGCTTCTTTAATAATAGATTCTAATTTTCCCAATGACAGATCTTAGACTGACTGTCTTATAATCTCCTGCCTTCTGTCTCCCTCCTTTCTTGAATAGCGGTGTTACATTTGCAGTATTCCAATCCACTGGGACTTTTTCAGAATGTAGGGAGCTTTGGAAGATTACAATCTATGTATCCACTATCTCTTCTGCTTCCACTAAGACCCTAGGATTGAGGCCATCAGGACCACTGGACTTGTCAGTCTTTAACTAGCCGTTCACTAGCCAATTTTAGTTAGCTAACGCCGGTGCCCCCCCACCACAAGGCATACCGTCCAGTCCTAGAATAAAAAGAAAAACAATCTAAGCTATACAATTCAATAAAATAACATATAACCGTTGCAACAAAAAAAAGGAACATAAATGCCAATCAAACCAAACAAAAACTTAAACTCTATAACAATGTGAAGTCAAGTAAGTTACAAATAGGTCAGTGAAAAGAAAGTTTATACATTTATACATTTTCCAGCTCCTCAATCGCAGTCCATGATCTTTCTTCCATCTCCACTCTTCACTTCTGTCCCAAGCCTTCTGCCTTCATGAATGCCTCAGCCGACTCCACCGTTTCAAAATAAATATCTTTGCTGTTGTATGTCACCCTCAGCTTTGCCAGGTATACCGTACCAAATCACCCCCCCCTTGTTGTGCAGTGCCGCCTTCACTCGGCCGAACGCCGCTCATCTCTTTGCAACTCCACCGTCACGTCCGAGTAAATCCGAACTCTAGTGCTAGCTCACTGCACCTCCTGCTTCTGCTTCACCCAGCTTAACACCGTCTCCTTCATGTGGTATTTATAGAAGCAGATAATTACTGCTCTTGGTGCCTCATGTACTTTGGGTTTTGGCCTTAACGACCGTGAGCTCGGTCCAGTTCATACTGGCTGGGGTCTTCACCTTCCCCCATCAACTCCGCCAGCATCTTAGTGAAGTACTCTTTTGGCCTTGAGCCCTCTGCCCCTTTGGACAAGCCCACAATCCTCAGTTTGTGCCGCATCTAGCGGTTCTCCATGTCCTTGAGCTTTGCTCAGAGTCCTCTGTTGACCTCCACCACCCTCCGCAGCTTGTCCCCCATCGAGGTGAGCTGGTTGCTGTGCTGTGACACAACCTCCTCCACTTCCTTCATCTTCTCACCCTGCTCTCTCACCTCGGCCGATGTCTTTGCCACAGATACCCTCACCGGGGCAATCGCCTCCTCCACCAATGATTTCAGTGCGACCGCCATCTCCTTTCTCAACGCCTCCATATGCCTCGCAAACTGTTTCTCCAACTCCACAGCCATCACCTCAGTCATCTTTTCCACCATAAAGGGCAACACGATGGCAGAGTGGGTAGCACTGCAACCTCACGGTGCCGGGGTCCCAGGTTTAATCCCGGCTCTGGGTCACTGTCCATGTGGAGTTTGTATATTCTCCCCGTGTCTGCGTGGGTTTCACCCCCACAACCCAAAGATGTGCAGGGTAGATGGATTGGCCACGCTAAATTGCTCCTTAATTGGAAAAATGACTTGGGCACTGTAAATTTAAAAAAAATCTTTTCCACAGTAAGTGGTGCGGCCCCACCAGACGGTCTGGTATCCGCCATCTCGTCAGCGCTTTTACTGGTCCTCTGGTTCGACGGCAAACCCGCGTTTCCCCTTCACAGCTGTTTTTGGCATCCTTTCGTGACCCTTCTTTCTTCAATCCTAAAATAAATAAATGAATAATAAAAGATAAACAAAAATTCAAAAATCTCCCCCCCCCCCCCCCCCCGGACCGGACGTCAAACTTCTCAAACATCCATTTTCAGCGGGAGCCACCCGATATACTCTACATCAGGGGTGGGCAAACTTTTCCGTGCAAGGGCCACATTCAGAAATTCACAATTTTAAAGGGCCGCATAGTATATTAAGTAAATAATTACTTCACCCGGTTATGATTCTGGGCGCCTCATATAGAACATAGAACAGTACAGCACAGAACAGGCCCTTCGGCCCTCGACTTGTGCCGAGCAATGATCACCCTACTCAAGTCAACGTATCCACCCTATACCAGTAAGTAACCCAACAGCTCCCCCCCATAACCTTAAAAAAAATAATTAAAATTTAAAAAAGAAAAAAAAAATTTAAAAAAAAATTTTTTTTTTTTTTTTAATGACTTGGTGGGCCGCATAAAGACCTTTGGTGGGCCGCATGCGGCCCACGGGCTGTAGTTTGCCCACCCCTGCTCTACATCGTCTCCTGGATTCGGGCCTGCTGTGTCGACTGCCTCGCCTCGTGTTAAGCTCCACCCTCACTGCTCACTTCGGGCTCGATGCCTCCCGCTTCAGCCGCCGCACACTCCCGCGGGGCTCCCCACCGGCTCTAAACCGGCCCGACCTGACGCCCGTCCCTCAGGCCCCAAAGGCTGTAGAAATTTGAATTGTAAAAACAACGGGGAAATCCCCGAAGAAGACCGAAATATCGCGGACTGGCGGGAGCCTCTTCTTAACACGGCCGCTCCGCTCGCGAGCGCCGAGAGAGAACAGTATCTAACCCCTAATGGTCTGTTCCCTACTGCAACTGGATTCATTTTTACTCCCTCCATTTGAATGTCTTCCTGCTGTGACCAGTTTGCTCATCCTCCCTGCAGCCACAGATCTTGTCCACACAAACTGGAAGGGCATCAGACCTGCTGGATAATTGCATGGGCCGAGGCTCCTCCATTTCTTCCTTCTCACCTCACTCGCAGCCATATCCTCCTGTCCCTGACCATTGACCAAATCCAAAGTATCTATCCAAAGGGGTGTGACTGCCTCCTTGTAACAAAATGTGCAGGTAATTTTCCTCCTCCCTGATGTATCACAACATCTGAAGTGCAGACCCCCAGCTTGTCAACTCTGAGCTGACCTTCCTCGAGCTGCAGGCAGATCAGGTTGCAGGTGTGGATCATACAGGTGTCCATCAGTTCCTACTTACTGCAGCCGCAACACATAAGATGCCTTTTGATTTCTATGGAAAACAAAAAATGGTGTGAGCTTTCCTGAAAAGAGAATTGCTTTGAAATATTGACTGTTTCTGTTTCCACAGATACTGCCAGAGGTGCTGAGTATTTCCAGTATTTTCTGGTTTTACTCTCCTTATCGTGCCCTCATCTAACCTCCCCAGGGCAGGGGCAGCATGGGTTAGATCAGAGTTTTTCAAACTGCGGGTGTTGGGGGGTTGCAGAGCAATCAGCCATGGCATTCCTGATTCCGGGAGAAGTGCCCAATGGCTGTGACCGGCTTTTAAGAATCCCGGCCGCGACCAGCTTTTAAATGTGAACGATGCAATCTTCCCGCCAGAAGCAGTGGTGGAGAGCAGGTCATGCGCTCGGTAGGCACAGTGATTTCACACGCCCTCTTTTTTTGGCGCAGAAATACGGAGGAGAGATTCCACCATTTTCTAGCTGCCAGCAAGCAAGGCATCAGGACTGTGAAGAATTGAAGATGGATCGTTTTGTAATAATGAAGAGAGGGCCAGAGACACAAACAAGCCAGGATCTCACAACTGAATCTGGGGAGAGCTAGTCGGGAGAGTCCATGGCAGGACAAACAAAAGTTTAAAACCCTCAGGTATTTGAACACATGGCGGGTCCGAGGACAAACCCCTTGATTTTTTTCAAAGGATGCAACGAGAACTTAAATCATCAGCTGAAGTCCTTAGCCGAAATGTAACATTGACTGACAAAGCAGATGAGATGGTGAGGACCAAACAGGCTCACCTGTCACATTAAAGGTAGATGAAAATAGTGGGTTGTGAAGGCCAGCTGGTTGGTAAAAGTGGGTCTGGGGAAAGAAAGTTTGAAAAACACTGGTTAGATATAGAGTAAAGCTCCCGCTAACTAAAACACCAAACATTACCAGATTTGATACAGCACTGGTTTAAAAGAACTTAAAGTTTCTACACACTATCTCATCATAAACCTCCTGGACATGCAGAGCATAGTTTAGATATAGTGAGTAAAGCTCCCTTTTAGGCTGACAAGTGGCAAGTAACATTCATGCCGCATAAGTGTCAGGCAATGACTATCACCAATAAGAGAGGATCTAACAATCACCCTTGACATTCAATGGTATTACCATCACTGAATCCCCCACAATCAACATCCTGGGAGTTACCATTGACCAGAAACTGAACTGGACTAGCCATATAAATACTCTGGCTACAAGAGTAGGTCAGAGACTAGGAATCCCATGGTGAATAACTCAGCTCCTGACTCCCAAAGCCTGTCCACAACCACAAGGCACAAGTCAGGAGTGTGAAGGAATACTCCCCACTTGCCTGGATGAGTGCAGCTCCAACAACAGTCAAAAAACTCCACACCGTCAGAACAACGCCACCCGCTTGATTGGCACCCCTTCCACAAATATTCAATCCCTCTAACCAGCAATGCACAGTGGCAGCCGTGTACACCATCTACAACTGTCACGCTGATGTTATCTATCCTAACTTGGAATACGAGTTCATGAAGGTATATAGTTTTGTTTTGGTGTGGAGGAGACAGGTGAAACCCCAGTGAGAATAATTAGCCCAATCGTCGTGTAACAATTATTACAGACTATTTATTAAAGTAAAGGCAAATAGTGGCACAGTGGTTAGCACTGCTCCTCACAGCGCCGAGGTCCCAGGTTCGATCCCAGCTCTGGGTCACTTACCATGTTGAGTTTGCGCATTCTCCCCATGTTTGCATGGGTTTCGCCCCCACAATCCAAAGATGTGCAGGGTAGATGGATTGGCCGCGCTAAATTACCCCTTATTTGGAAAAATGAATTGGGTACTCTAAATCTGTTTAAAAAAGTAGACAAAAGTAGGACTATTCTGTTCTCACGCAATTAAGATGTATGAATCATTAAACACTCACGGCCTCTATAGAACATACCCCTTGTTACAAAATATATTTATGATACCTGAACTGCACGGTAGCATGGTGGGGGCAGCACGGTAGCATGTTGGGGGCAGCACGGTAGCATGGTGGGGGTAGCACGGTAGCATGGTGGGGGCAGCACGGTAGCATGGTGGTTAGCATAAATGTTTCACAGCTCCAGGGTCCCAGGTTCGATTCCCGGCTGGGTCACTGTCTGTGTGGAGTCTGCACGTCCTCCCTGTGTGTGCGTGGGTTTCCTCCGGGTGCTCCGGTTTCCTCCCACAGTCCAAAGATGTGCGGGTTAGGTGGATTGGCCATGCTAAATTGCCCGTAGTGTCCTAAAAAGTAAGGTTCGGGGGGGGTTGTTGGGTTTCGGGTGTGGGGTGGATATGTGGGTTTGAGTAGGGTGATCATTGCTCGGCACAACATCGAGGGCCGAAGGGCCTGTTCTGTGCTGTACTGTTCTATGTTCTATGTTCTGTAGGACTTCCCCTGTTCCCCGAACAACATCCAAACTGAATAACCAGCTATAGTTCCCATGCAATACAGGGATGATACTCAAATCTGGGACGTCTTTTTCCTGGTCCAGAAAATATATTTTAAATCTGCTTTACAAAGGTTTTCTGCACAATCTTGGCTCTAAGACATAGAAGCTTGTTTGCTGTAAACTTGGCCTTCAGGTTTGGTGGCTTGAAATTGGCCTGTCCACTCCCTGAGACAGCTAGATGTAACTGCCTCTCTTGCTTCTCATACTCTGGATAATTATACTTTTACTGTTCTTTGATTATGCCTTCTCTCTGCCCTTATCAACTTTCTTGACTACACATTAACATAGATATATCTCATGGACCTTCCGAATCATCTATAATCTGGTTCTTCTACGTAAACTATTCACACTAGATTATTATCTAAACTGCTGTTATAAACTCATTACTGGGAGAGGCACATACCAATTGAAGCCCTTTCAATACTGCCTACTACTGCTGAACGTGCAGATTCATGTCACACAATGCACTGCCAGAACTCACCAAGGCTCTTTAGGCATCACCTTCCAAACCCACACCCGTCACCATCTAGAAGGACAAGGGCAGCAGACACATGGGATCACCATCAGCTGCAAGTTCCCCTTCAAGTCACTCCCCATCCTGACTGGGAACTATGGGCACGATCGAACAAAAAAAAGAGTCCATTCTGGGCAGGTATCGAGGGATCATTCCTGGCGCTACAAGTGGCAGGAACGACCCCACTATCTGACAGCACTCTGTTTTTTTTGGTGGCCCAGCCATATTTCCTGCACCGAGGAGACCTGCACACTGACACTCCTCAATGCAGGAGGTGATCAGAATGCCATTATTCTCTCAATTGCCCAATGCCCAAGCTCACCTATAACGGGGTCCTCAGGCCTGCCCTGCACACCAAACGGGCATCCCTGGGCTAAATCCTCAGCACAGGCAAAATGCCAGCCCAGCACCTTGGCATTGACAGTGCCAAGGTGCTCAGGTTGCACGAGCAGTGCCAGGGTGCCACCCTGTCTGGAGGCCACCCACCCGGGGGGGGCTCCAATCCCCTGCAAGACTCCCCCCCAATGTGCCATTCGCCCTGGCAGTGGCGGACTGGCCAGGGTGTCAGCTTGCCCGATGGCAAGTGGACCCCTGATGAAGTGGGCCCCCTATATCAAATAAAAATGCAATAAAGAAACAAACACAGACAACTGTTTTAGTAATAAAAAGGAATAAGAAAAAAAAAGAGAACAGGACACAAATAAGCAGTGCATGAAAAGGAACAAAGCAGGGGAGGTAGTGGAAGGATGTGGAATAGGGGGGCCCGGGTCGGGCATAATTAAGGAAATTCCATGTTTTCAGCAAGAGTGTGAATTTAAAGATAAAGTTACAATTCGTGATTTGAGATGGTCGGCAACTTCAAAGGATATCAAGCAGTAGTCTTGGTTCAGCCAGTACATCGGTCGGGGGCCCAGAGAGCCAAGAAGGGGCCCGTGAATCTCTGAAGGACCCTTAAAAATTATAATTAATTAGATAAATAAATCTCCAACTTCTTTCCTCAAATTTTTATTCTAACGTAATAAAATATAATTGTTTTTAAAAAGAGCAATACCAAATAAAAATGCAATAAAGAAACAAACAAATAATCACTCAGTGTATGAAGGAACAAAGCAGTGTTAAACGGATGGGAAAAGGAGTGGGGGGGGGGGGGACTGGTTCACCTGGGTTGGACATAGTTGGAAATCCACGTTTTCAGCAAGAGTGTGTAAATTTAAAGATAAAGTTACAGCTCGTGATTTGAGATGCTCTGCAACTTGAAAGGATATCAAGCAGTACATAGGGTCATGAGGTCACCGAAAAGGAGAAGCGGTACCTTTGACCGTGAATCATGAGGTCAAAGATATTGAAGTGATAAGCCATGATCGGTAAACTCAAAGGGTTGCGACTTGTAACACTACACTGGTATCAAACTGGACATGTTAACTTTGGTTGTGGGACCATTCTTAATGTCTTACTATAGTTGGACCAAACTTCTAAGTTTCAACAGTTGTCTCAGTTGCTTGCTGGTGTGAACACTGGACAGTGGATTGTCTCCTCTTCTGAAGCTGCATAGGCCACAGTAGTATTGACTAATGAACATAGCCTATTGAAGTGTAAGTAAGTTATTTTATATTTTTTATCAAGTAGGGGTTTATCTGGCGTTCTTTCAAGTTATTCTTGCAATCATCAATATTCATTTTTCCCAATGTGGGCTATTTTTAATTAAGTTTTTATTTCAGGAATATTACCCCTACCAGCATAGAAAAGAAAAAGCATAAATCTGGGTCACTAAAACGCAAAGAACAAAAAGAAGCAGAAAGGAAGGAATCAACCAAGCGATGTAGGCCTATTACAGAGTTTATAATACCACAAGCACAATCCACATCAATATCCAGTTCTGCAACAAATAATCAAGAAGCAAGAAACAATGCTCATGGTGATGATGCAATGACATGCGAGTTACAAGAACAGAGAAGAGCTACTTTGAATGTAGAGACAAATACAAGTGCATCCATTACTAATCAACCCAGGCCCAATATTTCTTCTGGCTTCCTTGTTCCGGTATCTGTACTGCCTGTAGTTGCAACATCTGAACACATAGCTTCAACTAGTGACAGGGAATCAGATATTCCTTCAAGCATAAATTACTTGGTTACTGAAGCACATCCTGTAAATGAACCTACGCAAGAAAATGAAAGATCAATTACTGGAATCTTCCAATATCCATCACGAGCAAAGCTAAAACAGTTTTTTGCTGAACATCCACTTCAGCCACTTGATGATCTGCCATTTGATGCTCGTTTGTATGAGAGGAAAATTATGAATGACTCAGTCCCAAGAAAATGGCTAACATATAACAAAGAAAATAGATGCTTATATTGTTCATACTGTTTATCCTTTGAGTTTCCCAACACTTGTAATCCATCACCCTTTGTACGTGGCTTTAGTGACTACAGGCGTATTAGCCAGAGCTTGACTTTACATGAATCGACAACAACAAATGTCAGAAATGCTCAGCAATATATCAGTGTGGTTAATGATGGCACCTTAGATAAATTTTTTGCAGCATCACTAATTAAAAGGAAAGAAGAAGTATTGAAGCAGAGAAGTATTGTCATGAGGATTATAGACATCATAAAGATGTTAGGCAAGCAAGCACTTGCTTTTCGAGGTCACAGAAATGAATCGGCCTACACTCTAGATAATGAGGTTCTGAATCATGGCAATTTTTTAGCTACAGTGCAGTTGATGGCAAAATATGACCCCATTATGGAAGCTCACGTTGCTGCAGTGCAAAACAAGTCTAAACAAAGAATCAAACGATTAGAGCAACAAGGAAAGGCTCAAAGTAAAGGCTGTGGTGGACTTGTTACATACCTGAGTAAAACAACTATAAACATGTTAATCAAAATTATGAAGACTATGATACAAGAAAGAATTAGTCATGAAGTTTCTCAAGCAAAATATTATTCTATTCAGGTTGATTCAACACAAGATAATTCATCCATCGATCAGTTTAGCATTATTATTCGGTATGTGCTTAAAGGTATTATCTGTGAGCGACTACTTTCAGTTGTGCCAAGTAATGATGGTACAGGACATGGACTTTTTGATCTATTGATTGAAACATTACAGCATCTTAGAATTGACCCCCAAAAATGTTTATCTGATAGCACAGATGGCGCTGCAAGCTACCATGGCCAGTATAATGGTTTACAAAGTAAAATTGCTGATGTGGCTGATCAACATGTTCATATATGGTGCTATGCCCATGTCTTGAATTTGGTGATAACTGAAACAACAACATTTTGTGTGCCTGCAGTTTCTTTTTTCAATTTGCTCCAGAATATAGCAACTTTTGTGAAAGCATCATACAAGAGAATGGCTGTATGGATAGAAGTTGTTGGAAAACATCTAGGACAAGAAAAAATGAAATGATTAAAGCTAATTGGTGAGACCAGATGGTCAGGAAAATCCAATGCAGCAACAACTATATTTGGACGTTTTGATGATGCCGCTGCCAGTACTTTCGTAAATCTATTGACATGCTACTCAATGATACAAGATTCAGAAAAGTTTGATGCAAAAACAAAACATGAAGCAAATGTTTTACTTCAAGTCTTCTAAATTTTGAAACCATATTGACAGCATTTACTTACTTGTATATATTTGAAACTACAACCACGTTATCAAGTTATCTACAGACAAGTGGTTTAGATATGTTTACTGCATGGAGTTTGGTAGATTCAGCTACAACAAAGTTGAAGAAACAGACAAGAACATTTGATAACGTTCACAGCAAGGCTTTGGAATTTGTAAATAAATGTAATGACAGGATTTCACAGATGAATATGGATGAAAATCAAACATTGGAAATTGATGCGTTGGAAACAGCATTGCCAGTTAAGAGGCAGAGGAAAAAGAAAAGAATGGCAGATGAGCTTATTGATGATGAAAGAAATTCCTCAGATTCTCTAGCTGATTTTCGAGTAAATGTGTTTAACCTAATAATGGATTGAATTGTCCAGTCACTAGAATCACACTTTGTGCAACACAAACAGTTGTATAAAGATGTGTCCTGCTTGGACCCAGCAAAGTTTAAAACTATTGCAGAGAAGGGCCTTGAAGATGAAGCATTGGAAGGTATTATTAAGCTGTTTCCACAAATCAGCAAAGATCAAGTAATATTGGAATTGTTTTCTTTTGCTTCAAACTTTGATGTATTAAAACTATTGCTTAATGATGGTGAGAATATGGATTCCAGTTGCTGCAACAATTGTAAAATTTGCAGCACTTGCCCATCGTGTGTACTAAAAATTCTGGCATCCAATAGACTTCATGACAAGGAATATGATAACCTTTATGAACTTTATAAAGTCATCTGCACACTATCAGTTACTCAAGTCCAATGTGAGAGGACATTTTCAAAACTAAAGATCATAAAGACAAGGTTAAGAAATTCGCTGTCTGAGGAGAATTTGGAATCATACATGTTGCTATCCATTGAAAAGGAATTGTTAGATGAATTGGATGCAGAAGCAATTATTGGCAGATTCGCACAATCATCTAGCGAACACAAATGATTGCTCTTAATATAGTGGACTGCATGCAATGCTCTATTGTGCTTTTGAACTATATGTTAATGTGTAAATTGTGCAGTAAACTATTTAAAAATATCAACCAATTACTTAAAAAAAATTTTAAAATTAAAAATTCAATTGTAACATTCTGTATTTACATTTGGTATCTACTGCCAGTAATATGTACAGTACATGTACACTGTAATTACTAAGAAATACACATTTTTTCCACAAAAATTTTAATTGTACCCTTTTTTCCATATGTATTTTTTGAAAATGTTATTTATTCGTTATGAAAATTA
This sequence comes from Scyliorhinus canicula, assembly GCF_902713615.1. Classification (NCBI taxonomy): domain Eukaryota; kingdom Metazoa; phylum Chordata; class Chondrichthyes; order Carcharhiniformes; family Scyliorhinidae; genus Scyliorhinus; species Scyliorhinus canicula. The sequence goes on from NC_052147.1 coordinate 132,405,797, forward strand.
AATGATAGCATTGTAGTTGTGGGTGGGCCCCCTTTGTCTCCTGGCAACCAATATTTTTAGACCCAGTCCGCCACTGCCCCCTGGTCTCTGTTTGTGAGGACTGGTACTGAAAGGTGCTTGCCAAAGTCTCGGATAGATCAGGCAAGTGCATATTACAGTGAAACTAGCTGTAATATGCAGATTTTCCAAATACTGATCCCGCTCGCAATGAGCGTGGCGAGCTGGGTAAATCCCAGAAGAGGCCTCTCCTGGCATCTACTGGCCCTGCTGCGCCCCAGTTCGGGCGGGTTGCAGCCAGTCCATCGCGCCCTATATCACTATTGCTTCACTGTCACTGTGTTAAAATCCTGGAATTCCCGCCCGTACAGCACTGTGGCCGTTCAAGAAGGCAACTCTTGTTGAGAAGGCCACCTTCTCAAGGGCAATTAGGGATGGGCAAGAAATACTGGCTTAGCCAGAAACTCCCATCGCACATGAATCAATAAAAATAAATACTAGCCTTTCAAACACTCCCAGACCAGACAAGGGTTAAACCTAGAGTAAAGCTTCCACTATTGAATGTCATCAAGCAGTGCCATTAATGGCACAGCATGGCTGAGATAGAGAGTAAAGCCTTGGTTACACTGTTCCAGCAAACACTTCTAGGGCAAATACAGAGTTAAGTTCCCTCTACACTGTCCTCTTAAAAAAACAGATCAGGTACAAGTGTAAGATACGGGAAGTCCCTCTACACTGTATTACCGGTATATATTTTAAAAATAAATTTAGAGTCTCCAATTATTTTTTTTTCCAATTAAGGGGCAATTTAGCATGGCCAATCCACCGAACCTGCACATTTTTGGGTTGTGGGGGTGAAACCCACGCAGACATGGGGAGAATGTGCAAACTCCACATGGACAGTGACCCAGGTCCAGGATTCAAACCCAGGTCCTCAGCGCTGTAGTCCCAGTGCTAACCACTGCACCACATGCCGCCCTTACACTGTAATATTAAACATTCTTACAGCAGCTGCAGCATGGGCTCTTTACAATGTAAGCGTCCCTCTACAATGACTGATCAAACTCTGTTAGTGCAGCTACTGCGTGGGTTAGATACAGAGAAAGATTTATTCTATATTGTTCTCAGGGCAGATTCAGAACAGACTAGAAACAGGGTAAAGTTCCTGGAACACTGATTCATCGAAGACTGATAGAGCAGATCATAATAATCTTTATTAATGTCACAAGTAGGCTTACATTAACACTGCAATGACGTCACTGTGAAAATCCCCTAGCTGTCACATTCCGGTGCCTGTTCGGGTACAACGAGGGAGAATTCAGAATGTCCAATTCACCTAACAACACATCTTTCGGGACTTGTGGGAGGAAATTGGAGCACCCGGAGGAAACCCACACAGACACAGGGAGAAAATGCAGACTCCACACAGCCAGTGACGCAAGTCGGGAATCGAACCTGAGACCCTGGCTGTGGAGCACCAGTGCTAACCACTGTGCTACCATGCCACCAGTGTTCTATCTGGTAGAACAGAGCCACTGACCCATATCCATCAGGGCCTCATGCAATTAAAATGCCTTTCGTTCAGCTCGGAAAGACTGGGGAACTGGGCCAACAGAGTTATCCAGTTGAATGGGGAAGTCACAATGGGGAAAAGTCATGATGGGGAAAGACAGAATGGGGAAAGACACAATGGGGAAAGTCATGATGGGGAAAGACCCAATGGGGAAAGACAGGATGGTGAAAGACACAATGGAGAATTCACAATGGGGAAAGACACAATGGGGAAAGTCATAATGGGGAAAGTCACAATGGGGAAAGACAGAATGAGGAATGTCAATAGGGAAAGTCACAATGGGGAAAGACACATTGGGGAAAGACACAATGGGGAAAGACAGGATGGGGAAAGGCACAATGGAGAATTCACAATGGGGAAATACACAATGGGTAAGACATAGAACATAGAACATAGAACAGTACAGCACAGAACAGGCCCTTCGGCCCTCGATGTTGTGCCGAGCAATGATCACCCCACTTAAACCCACGTAACCCTATACCCGTAACCCAACAATCCCCCCATTAACCTTACACTACGGGCAATTTAGCATGGCCAATCCACCTAACCCGCACATCTTTGGACTGTGGGAGGAAACCCACGCACACACGGGGAGGACGTGCAGACTCCACACAGACAGTGACCCAGCCGGGAATCGAACTTGGGCCCCTAGAGCTGTGAAGCATTGATGCTAACCACCATGCTACCGTGAGGCCCCAAGACAGAATAGGGAAACACAGAAAGTCAGAATGGGGAAGGACAGAATGGGAAGAGTTACAATGGGGAAAGACACAATGGGGAAAGACACAATGGGAAAAGACACAATGCTGAAAGGCACAATAGGGAAAGACACAATGGGGAAAGACAATGGGGAAAGACACGATGCGGAAAGACACAATGGGCAAAGACACAATGGAGGAAGACAGAATGGAGAAAGTCACAATGCTGAAAGGCACAACAGGTAAAGACAGTGGAAAGACAATGGGGAAGGTCACGATGGGGAAAGAGACAGTTGGGAACATCACAATGGGGAAAGTCACAATGGGGAAAGTCACAATGGGGAATGTCACAATGGGGAAAGACACAATGGGGAAAGACAACGGGGAAGGTGTCAATGGGAAGAGAATGGGGAAAGTTGCAATCAGGAATGTCAATGGGAAAAGTCACAATGGGGAAAGACAGAATGGCGAAAGACATAATGGGGAAAGACAGAATGGGAAAAGTCATAATGGGGAAAGTCATGATCGGGAAAGACAGAATGGGAAAGATACAATGGGGAAATACAAAATGGGAAAAGACAAAATGGGGAACGACATAATGGGAAAAGTAACAATGGGGAAAGTCACGATCGGGAAATCAGAATGGTGATACACAGAATGAGGAAAGACAGAATGGGGAAACACACAATGGGGAAAGACACAATGGAGAAAGACACAGTGGGGAAAGACAGAATGGGGAAAGACAGGATGGGAAAGATACAATGGGGAAAGACACAATGGGGAAATCAGAATGGCGATACACAGAATGAGGAAAGACAGAATGGGGAAACACACAATGGGGCGATACACAATGGGAAAAGAGATGATGGGGAAAGTCACAATGGGGAAGACACAATGGGGAAAGACAGGATGGCGAAAGACTGAATGGGGAAATTCACAATGGGGAAATTCACACTGGAGAAAGACAAAATGGCGAAAGACACAATGGGGAAAGACACAATGGGGAAAGTCATGGTGAGTAGACACAGTCAGGAAAGACAGAATGGGGAAAGACACAATGGGGAAGACAAAATGGGGAACGACAGTGAGGAAGGTCATGATGGGGAAAGACGGAATGGGGCAAGTCACAATGGGGAAAGTCACAATGGGGAAAGACAGAATGGGGAAAGTCACAATGGGGAATGGCAATGGGGAAATTCACAATGGGGAAAGACAGAATGGGAAAAGTCACAATGGGGAAAGTCACGATTGGGAAAGACAGAATGGGAAAGATACAATGGGGAAAGACAAAATGGGGAAAGACAAAATGGGGAATGACATAATGGGAAAAGTAACAATGGGGAAAGTCACGATCAGGAAATCAGAATGGTGATACACAATGAGGAAAGACAGAATGGGGAAACACATAATGGGGAAACAAACAATGTGAAAGTCACAATGGGGAAAGACACAGTGCGGAAAGACACAGTGCGGAAAGACACAATGGGGAAAGACAGGATGGGGAAGAGAATGGGGAAAGACACAGTGTGGAAAGACAGGATGGGGAAAGGCACAATGGGGAAAGACTGAATGGGGAAAGTCACAATGGGGAAAGGCACAATGGGGAAAGTCACAATGGAGAAAGACAGAATGGAGAAAGACAGAATGGGGAAAGACAGGATGGTGAAAGGCACAATGGAGAATTCACAATGGGGAAAGACAGAATGGGGAAAGTCACAATGTGGTTAGACAGAATGGGGAAAGTCACAATCAGGAATGTTAATGGGGAAAGACACAATGGGTAAAGACAGAATGGGGAAAGTCACAATGGGGAAAGAAACAAAGGGAAAAACACAATGGGGGAAGACAGAATGTGGAAACACAGAACACAATGGTGAAAGTCAGAATATGGAAAGACAGAATGGGGAAAGACGGAATGAGAAATCACACAATTGTGAAAGACAGAATGAGGAAAGACAGAATGGGAAAAGGCACGATGGGGAAAGACAGAATGGTAAAAGTTACAATGGGGAAAGACACGATGCGGAAAGACACAATGGGCAAAGACACAATGGAGGAAGACAGAATGGAGAAAGTCACAATGCTGAAAGACACAATAGGTAAAGACAGTGGAAAGACAATGGGGAAGGTCACGATGGGGAAAGAGACAGTTGGGAACGTCGCAATGGGGAAAGTCACAATGGGGAAAGTCACAATGGGGAATGTGACAATGGGGAAAGACGCATTGGGGAAAGACAACAGGGAAGGTGACAATGGGGAAAGTCACAATCAGGAAGGTCAATGGGGAAAGTCACAACGGGGAAAGACAGAATGGCGAAAGACGTAATGGGGAAAGACAGAATGGGGAAAGTCACGATCAGGAAAGACAGAATGGGAAAGATACAATGGGGAACGACACAATGGGAAAAGTCACAATGTGGAAAGTCATGATCGGGATATCAGAATGGCGATACGCAGAATGAGGAAAGACAGAATGGGGAAAGAGATGATGGGGAAAGTCACAATGGGGAAGACAGAATGGGGAAAGACAGGATGGGGAAAGACTGAATGGGGAAATTCAGTCTGGGGAAAGACACAATGGGGAAAGACACAATGGGGAAAGTCATAATGCGGAAAGTTATAATGGGGAAAGAGATGATGGGGAAGTCACAATGGGGAAAGAGATGATGGGGAAAGTCACAATGGGGAAGACAGAATGGGGAAAGACAGGATGGGGAAAGACAGGACGGGGAAAGACACAATGGGGAAAGACAGAATGGGGAAAGACAGGATGGGGAAAGACACAACGGGGGAATTCACTGGGGAAAGACACAATGGGGAAAGGCACAATGGGGAATGTCATAGTGAGTAGACACAATCAGGAAAGACAGAATGGGGAAAGACACAATGGGGAAAGACACAATCAGGAATGTCAGTGCGGAAAGCCACAGTGGGGAAAGATAGAATGGGAAAAGTCACAATGGGGAAAGACGCAATGCGGAAATATGCAATGGGGAAAGACACAATGGGGAAAGAGGGAATGGGGAAAGACACAATGGGGAAAGAAAGAATGGGGAAAGACACAATTGGGAAGGACAGAATGGGGAAAGTCACAATCAGGAATGTCAGTGGAGAAAGTCACAATGGGTAAAGACAGAATGGGAAAAGTCACAATGGGTAAAGACAAAATGGGGAAAGACAGAATGGGGAAAGACAGAATGGGGAAAGTCACAATGGGGAAAGAGACAGTAGGGAATGACACAGTGGGGAAAGACTATAGGGAAGGTCACGATAGGGAAAGACGGAAGGGGGAAAGTCACAATGAGGAAAGTCACAATGGGGAAAGATAGAATGGGGAAAGACACAATGGGGAAAGACACAATGGGGAAAGGCAGAGTTGGGAACATCACAATGGGGAAAGTCACAACAGGGAAGGTCACAATGGGGAAGAGAATGGGGAAAGTCGCAATAGGGAATGTCAATGGGGAAAGTCACAATGGGGAAAGACAGAATGGCGAAAGAAACAATGTGGAAAGACCGAATGGGGAAAGTCACAATGGGGAAAGTCACGATCGGGAAAGACAGAATGGGAAAGATACAATGGGGAAAGACAAAATGGGGAAAGACAAAATGGGGAACGACATAATGGGAAACGTAACAATGGGGAAAGTCACGATCGGGAAATCAGAATGGTGACACACAGAATGAGGAAAGACAGAATGGGGAAACACACAATGTGAAAGACACAATGGGGAAAGTCACAATGGGGAAAGTCACAATGGGGAAAGTCACAATGGGGAAAGACAGGATGGGGAAAGACAGGATGGGGAAAGACACAATGGGGAAAGTCACAATGGGGAAAGACAGGATGGGGAAAGACACAATGTGAAAGACACAATGGGGAAAGTCACAAAGGGGAAAGTCACAATGGGGAAAGACAGGATGGGGAAAGTCACAATGGGGAAAGACAGGACGGGGAAAGACAGGACGGGGAAAGACACAATGGGGAAAGACACAATGGGGAAAGTCACAATGGGGAAAGACACAGTGGGGAAAGTCACAATGGGGAAAGACAGGATGGGGAAAGACACAATGGGGAAAGACACATTGGGGAAAGTCACAATGGGGAAAGACAGGATGGGGAAAGACACAATGGGGAAAGACACAATGGGGAAAGACAGGATGGGGATGAGAATGGGAAAAGACACAATGGGGAAAGACAGATGGGGAAAGTCACAATGGGGAAAGACAGAATGGGGAAAGACAGGATGGCGAAAGAGACGCTGGGGAAAGACACAATGGGGAAAAACAGAATGGGGAAAGTCACAATGGGGAAAGTCACGATGGGGAAAGTCACAATGGGGAATGTCACGATGGGAAAAGACACGATACAGAAAGACACAATAGGGAAAGAAAGAATGGGGAAGGACAGAATGGTGAAAGACACAATGGGGAAAGACACAATCAGGAATGTTAATGGGGAAGATCACAACGGGGGAAGTCACAATGGGGAAAGACAGAATAGGGAGAGACAGAATGGGGAAAGACACAATGGGGAAAGGCACAATGGGGAAAGAAACAATGGGAAAAACACAATGGTGAAAGTCAGAATGTGGACAGACAGAATGGGAAAAGGCAGAATGAGAAATCGCACAATCGTGAAAGACAGAATGAGGAAAGGGGGAATGGGAAAAGGCACGATTTGGAAAGACAGAATGGGAAAAGACCGAATGGGGTAAGACAGAATGGTAAAAGTTACAATGGGGAAAGACACGATGCGTAAAGACACAATGGGGGAAGGCACAATTGGGAAAGTCAGAGTGGGGGGAAAAAAATGGGGAAATTCACAATGCTGAAAGGCACAATAGGTAAAGACAGTGGAAAGACAATGGGGAAGGTCACGATGGGGAAAGAGACAGTTGGGAATGTCAGAATGGGGAAAGTCACAATGGGGAAAGTCACAATGGGGAATGTCACAATGGGGAAAGACAACGGGGAAGGTGTGTGGTGAATGTGATTCACACCGGATTATAATCTGTATATACATGTGTCTGTATTGTAAATGCAGTTGCACTGCCTGTCCTCCAGGGGGAGTAGCTCTGGGAATGCTTGAGTTGTACGGGGCTTCTCCCTTGGCTCGGCCCAGGACTCCTCCCCCGGAAGCTCCTGTATAAAAGCTCAGTGCCACATGGTTAGCCGGCCAGTTCACCGAAAGTTCAATGGCTAACCGGCTGGCTCTGTTGTGAGTATATTAAAACCGCTATTCTAATCCTACAAGCACGTGTCCATAGAATTGTTGGTTCCAACAATTTAATATACTCAGGAAACAGTCGAAGAAATCATGGAAGCAGTCCTAAAGCCCGGACGCCTAGAACTCGACCCAGAGGATGCAGAGGCTAAGGAAATTTTTTCCCACTGGCTGAGATGTTTTAAGGCCTACCTGGCAGAAGCCAGCACCACCGGAACAACGGAGGAACAAAAACTCAGCCTACTGCACGCGAGGGTAAGCCACAGAATATCCACACAACTGAATCCGGCCGGTTCTTACACCGCAGCGCTGGCAATATTGGACAAAATGTGCGTTAGGCCCATTAACGAGGTTTATGCACGCCACGTGTTTACGACCCGCTGTCAGCAGCCTACAGAAACGCTAACCGAGTTTGTAAGGGAATTGAACAATCTTTCCAATGACTGTAATTATCAAGCCGTTACCGCGGCTGAACATAGGGAGCTTGCTGTGCGGGACGTTTTGGTGGCGGGCCTTAGGTCTAACTATGTGCGCCAAAGACTGCTAGAAAAGGGGGCCCAGGACTTAGACACTACTGTGGAGGCTGCTACCACTATGGAAGTTTCCTTCCGCAGCCTCACCTCGTTTCCTGCAGACCCCGCGACCTCATCGTGGACCCCCGACCAACAGTCCCCCCCAAGCCTGTGCCGCACGGCCCCCCAGCTACCGCGCTGCCAAAGCCAGTTACTCTGCTGCCCCAGCCAGCTACTCGGCTGCTTCAGCCTGCCATTTCTGTGGCCAAAGCTAGCACCCACGGCAGCACTGCCCGGCCCGTAACGCGACCTGCAGCAGCTGCGGGCAAAAAGGACACTATGCCAGAGTGTGTCTGGCGAAGAAAGCCCCAGCCTCTAACACTCCCATGGCTCAAAGCACCCGTTCCCTGAATTCACAGGCCTGCAGGCCCCGAAATGCTGCAGCCTCCGCCCCCACCCGATATGTGCGACTCATGGGGGCGGCCATCTTAGCAATCCTCCTCCATGCGGCCGGCCATGTGCGACTCATGGGGGCAGCCATCTTGGCAATCCTCCTCCATGCGGCTGGCCATGTGCGACTCATGGGGGCGGCCATCTTGGGATCCATCCCCTTCAAACTCTGAAACTCACCTCGACGACTACGAACTCAGAGGGCAGTCATCACGGGGCCACTCCAGCTCAGCTGATCGAGCCGCCGACTACCCGCAACTCAGCGCAGTCACCCTGGATCAATCCCGCCCCAAGCACCTACGAAGTTCGATGGCGGAGGTCCAGATCAACGGGTACAGCACGCCATGCCTCTTTGACTCCGGGAGCACCGAGAGCTTTATACATCCAGAGCTGGTAAGACGCTGTTCGCTTTCTATTTTTCTGGTGAGCCAAACTATCGCCCTCGCTTCGGGCTGCCACTCAGTCCAAATCCAAGGACGCACCGTTGCTACGCTCACAATTCGAGGCGCTAGTTATTCTAAATTTAAACTTTATGTCCTGCCCGACCTCTGCGCGCCACTCTTATTAGGCCTGGATTTCCACTGCAACCTCAAGAGCCTCACCCTCAGCTTCGGCGGGCCCCTGCCCCCACTCACTATCTGCAGCCTAACCACGCTGCGCATTTCCCCCCCTCCGCTCTTCGCCAATCTCACTCCAGATTGCAAGCCAGTAGCTACTCGCAGCAGGCGATACAGCCTACAGGATAGGGTCTTTATCCGATCGGAGGTCAGACGGCTGCTCAGTGAGGGGATCATAGAGGCCGGTAATAGTCCCTGGAGAGCTCAGGTGGTGGTCGTCAAGACCGGGGGAAAATTTTGCATGGTCGTCGACTATAGCCAGACCATAAATCGCTTTACGCTCCGCTATTCTAATCCTACAAGCACGTGTCCGTAGAATTGTTGGTTCCAACAAGGTGTCAACGGGGAAGGTGACAGTGGGGAAAGTCGCAATCAGGAATGTCAATGGGGAAAGTCACAACGTTGAAAGACAGAATGGCGAAAGACGTAATGGGGAAAGACAGAATGGGGAAAGTCATGATCAGGAAAGACAGAATGGGAAAGATACAATGGGGAACAACACAATGGGAAAAGTCACAATGGGGAAAAACACAGTCGGGAATGTCACAATGGGGAAAGACAATGGAGAAGGTCAAAATGGGGTAGAGAATGGGGAAAGTCACAATCGGGAATGTCAATGGGGAAATTCGCAATGGGGAAAGCCACGATCGGGAAAGACAGAATGGGGAAAGACACAATTGGGAAGACAAAATGGGGAACGACACAATGGGGAAAGTCACAATGTGGGAAGTCAAAATGGGGAAACACAGAATGGGAAAAGTCACATTGGGAAAGACACAATGGGGAAAGACACAATGGGGAAAGTCACAATGGGGAAAGACAGAATGAGGAATGTCACAATTCGGAAAGACACAATGGGGAAGGACACAATCGGGAAAGTCAAAATGGTGAAAGGCAGATTGGGGATGGACACGATTGGGAATGTCAATGGAGAAAGTCACAATGTGGAAAGTCACAATAGGGAAAAACACAGTGGGGTAAGGCATAGTGCGGAAGGTCACAATGGGGAAAGTCACAATGGGGAATGGCAATGGGGAAAGTCACAATGGGGAAGAGAATGGGGAAAGCCACAATCGGGAATATCAATGGGAAAAGACACAATGGGGACGACAGAATGGGGAACGACAGAATGGGGAAAGAGATTATGGGGAAAGCCACAATGGGGAAGAGAATGGGGAAAGTCACAGTGGGGAAAGACAGAATGGCGATAGATAGAATGAGGAAAGACAGAATGGTGAAACACACAATGGGGAGATACACCGTGGGGAAAGTCATAATGGGGAATGTCAATGGGAAAGTCACAATCTGGAAAGGCACAATGCGGAAAGACAGAGCAGGGAAAGACAGACTGGGGAATATCTCAATCGGGAAAGACAGAATGGGGCGAGTCACAATGGGGAAAGTCACAATGGGGAATGTCACACTGCGGAATGACACAATGGGGAAAGTCACGAGAGGGAAAGACAGAATTAGGGAAGACAAAATGGGGAAAGACAGAATCGTGAAAGTCTCGATGGGGAAAATCATGACGTGGAAAGTCACAATGGGGAAAGACACAATAGGGAAAGACAGAATGGGGAAAGTCACAATGGGAAAAGTCACAATGGGGAAAGACACAATGGGGAAAGACACATGTTTTGGCCTGACAACGAGTGGATCTCCTGTGATGAGAGACAACCCAATGGATTTGTCAGCCTAAAACACAAATCAGTGCTAAATCAGTGCCTCAGGAAGGTTTGACATATCATTGCATCATCAACCAAGAGCAGCCATGTGCAAAGACCCTGGAGGTAAACCATGTGATGAAGAGGTTATTTCAACACTCAATTTCATAAGGTTCAAGGGATATAATCACAGACAGTTCTGAGCCTTTCTCTCCAAGGTAGGCTCACGGCATGATGATCTGATTTACTTCAGCTATACTTTCTGGCTCAGTAAGGCAGCCACACTCGTCAGGTTCTGGACACTATTTTTAGAGATAAAAGTCTCTTCATGATGAATAAAGGTAAAGATGTGAGCTTCCTGGATGATAATGAGTCGTTGAATTACTTGGTATTCCGAGATGACATTACCAAGTATCTTGCGGACTTGAATGTGTTACGACCTCCTGGGCAATTGCGTCCCCACTCATCCCGGAATCACAACACAAGTGAATTAACCAATAATTCTTCGAAAGGTACCTAATGTCTTTGGCCTTTGGCTGCCCAATAATTACAGTCACCAGGTTTGAAAGTTAAACACTATTACAGTTTATTTATAACAAGAACAAAATGAAATACACAACAGATAGTGTTAGTTAACTATTAATTAATACCTATATTGCACTTTAACTTGCCCCCACTCTCTAAACGCACATAAGACAGACAAACACAGAGGGGTGTAAGGGGGTAACAATCTTGCACACCAGCCCCCAGAATGAGAAAATAATTGAAAATTGGCCTCTGACATGAAAAGGTTTGTCAAGCCTGGGCTTGAGTACAATATAGCTCCATATACCATATCCCAAGGAATACTTCAAGTCAGATTCTGTAAAGGTCAAAGACATTAAGCTGGATTCTCCAACAACTGGATTCTCTGTTCTGCCAACAGTGCACCCATGCCCATGGGATTCCCGGCGGTGTGGGGTGGCCACAATGGGAAATTCCATTGGCAGGTGGCATGAAAGTGCTGCCCAGGAAAACACGGCTGGCGGACTGGAGAATCCTGCCCATTAAATCTCCCTCTACTCTCACCCAACAAATACTCTTGTGGCAGATACATTAGTTAAGTAGAGTAATACTCCCTCTGCACTGATCCATCAAACACTAATGGGGCAGGTACAGCATGATCTAGGAACAATATAAAGATCACTTTACACTATCCCATTAAGAACTCCAATGGGATCAGGAAGTGGGTGGTGCGGGAGCGGTCGGCATGGGAGCGTATGGAGGCAGCTTCATGCAAGGTCACCAGTTTGGGGGCATTGGTAACTGTGCCTCTGCCGTTCCCACCGGCACGGTACTCCACCAGCTCCGTGGTGGTGGCGGCCCTGAGAGTCTGGGAGCAATGGAGGAGACATGTGGGAGCAGAGGGAGCATCAGTCTGGTCTCCAATCTGTAATAATCACCAATTTGCCCCGGGATGTATGGATGGGGGGTTCTGGATATGGTGGAGAGCAGGGATTGAGACGATGGGGGATATGTTTATAGAGGGGAGCTTTCCAAGTATGAGGGAGCTGGAAGAGAAGTTTGGGTTGGCGAGGGGGAACAAATTCAGGTATCTGCAGGTGCGGGACTTCCTACGTAAACAGGTGTCAACCTTCCCGCTCGTACCGCTAAGGGGCATTCAGGACAGGGTAGTTTCAAGAGCGTGGGTATGACAAGGGAGCATTTTGGACATTTACAATGAACTTTATGGGGTCAGAGGAGACGCAGACCGAGGAGCTGAAGTGTAAGTGGGAGGAGGAGCTGGGAGGAGAGATAGAGGATGGTCTATGGGCCGACGCGTTGAGTTGAGTCAACACGTCCTCAACATGTGCCAGGCTCAGCCTGATACAATTCAAGGTCGTTCACCGGGCTCACATGACAGTGGCCCGGATGAGCGGGTTCTTTGGGGTAGAAGATAGGTGCGCAAAATGTGTGGGAGGACCAGCGAGCCATGTCCACATGTTCTGGGCATGTCCGAAGCTTAGGGAATTCTATCAGGGGTTTGCAGATGTCATGTCCACATTCAGCAGAAGGGGGAGAGGGAGGTGGGGGGATTAGTTTAGCTTAGAGTACGGGGTTAATAAAGGTGGGACCTGTAAGGGAAGGAGACAGCTTTTGCACGATGTTTATAGTTTCATGTACATTGTTTATTGTGTTGTTATAATACCAAAAGATATCTCAATAAAATGTTTATTAAAAAAAAAGAACTCCAAAGGGCAAGTACAACATGTGTTAGAACAAAGATTCCTCTGCACTGTCCTATTCTAAACTTCCTGATCAAGGCCAGCATGGGTTAGGATCATATTCAGTCTCCCCCTTCTGTTTCAATCATGCAGTTCCAGGGCATAGGCACCACCAAATGGGGATGTAGGGCAAGATCTTCCGGCCATTCACGTTGATGGAATCTTCTGGTCCTGCCGGCAGTGCACCTCCGCCACAGATTCCTGGTAGCGTGGGGTGGATTCAATGGAAAATCCCATTGACAGTGTGGAACCAGAAGATCCTGCAACCGGCCATCGACAGGCTGCCTCTCGCCGCAGAGAGGCCAGAGAATGTCGCCCGAAGCACTTTTTAAAATGTGCATTTTTCTAGCCTTCTTCATGATCACAGGATATCCCAAGTGGCAGTGAAGTAATTTTGATGTGTAATCACTACTGTAATGTAGGAAGCACAACAACCAATTTGCACACAGCAAGCTCACAAAAAGAGGAATGTCATAATGACCGGATAACCTGTTTCTGTGAAATAGATTGAGGTATAAATATTAGCCAGGACACCAGAGATAACAGCTTCAAAATAGGACCATTGGATCTTTTCTGGTTTGATATCTCATCCAAAATACAGCACCTCCATTTGGGGATGTCTTACACTGGACTGTTACCCTACATTTTGTGCTGAATCCTTTTTAATTTATAATCTTTCTTGTCACAAGTAGGCTTACATTAACACTGCAATGAAGTTACTGTGAAAAGCCCCTAGTCGTCACACTCCGGCACCTGTTCGGGTACACAGAGGTATTCAGAATGTCCAAATGAACTAACAGCACATCTTTCGGGACTTGTGGGAGGAAATCTGAGCATCCGGAGGAAACCCACGCAGACACGGGTAGAACGTGCAGACTCCACACAGACAGTGACTCAAGCCAGGAATCAAACCTGGGACCTGGAGCTGTGAAGTAACAGTGCTACCCACTGTGCTACCGTGCTGCCCTCTCTAGTGGGACTTGAACATTCCAACACAGTGGCTTCCTTTTCTTTAATAATCTTTCTTGTCACAAGTAGACTTACATTAACACTGCAATGAAGTTACTGTGAAAAGCCCCGAGTCGCCACATTCAGGAGCCTGTTTGGGTACAAGGAGGGAGAATTCAGAATGCCCAAATTACTTAACAGCATGTCTTTCGGGACTTGTGGGAGGAAACTGGAGCACCCGGAGGAAACCCACGTAGACACGGGGAGAACGTGCAGACTTCCCCAGACAGTGACCCAAGCCAGGAAGTTAAATTGGGACCCTGCGCTGTGAAGCAACAGTGCTAACCTGGGACCCTGGCGCTGTGAAGCAACAATGTTAACCACTGTAGTTACAGATTAAAACTGAGTAAAATTCAGTCTCCACTCTCCCAACAAACAAGACGGATTAGAGACAGAATTTTATTTGCATTCATTCATGAAATTTGAGCTTTGTGGGCATTTCTTGCTCGCCCCAGTTGCCTTTGAGAAAGTGTTGTTGAGCTACCTTCTTGAACAACTGCAGTCCCTGTGGTGATAGGGATGGAGTTCCAAGATTTTGACACAGCAACAGTGAAAGAACGATGATATACTTCAAAATCAGAATTGTGTGCAGCTAGAAGGTGATGGTGTTTCCACCCCTCTTCTGTATTTGTCCTTCTCGCTGACAGAAGTCATGGGTTTGGGAGGTGCTGTCAAAGGAGCCTTAGTGAGTTGCTGCAGTGTAACTTGGAATCACATTCTACTGACACCTCCACAACCAAGTGATGTTGACTGATTAAATCAGCCAAGTTAATATTGTGCGTAAATCAAACTTGGCACCTTCTAGTTTGTATGAAGCAACATTGCCCTTGCTGCTATATTCCACCCTTTGGTCATTAGTGAGTGACTTCTCGTGAAAACTCTTTGTCGGAAAGTGGAAATTGGGTTGGTGGTCCATACACTGGTTCAGGGTCCCTGAGTAAACATTCAGTCCATTACCATGTCTACTATCCATTGCTGTCAGTTGCTATCACGCTCTGTGTCAGTTTATTCAGAAGAGCTGTTCTGTGGTGTAACCACACCCATTCCCCTTCACAGAGTTGCATAATTTTTGTTCAAAACAGTGCCAGTAAGTGTTGTGGCTGCAATGTAAGAATCCTCAGTCTTCGTGACACTGTGACTACTGTTCTGAGCTCTGAATTTCCATGGTATTTTCTGAAATATCAAGTTACCCCTCAACAACTCTTTCCTTAAGCAACAATATTTTTCTTCTGATTTGCTATTGTCGGGTTTCTGTTTAATGGGAGAAAGACCAATGGAACAGCCCAGTGACAGAGAATGTGTCCACAAGGGTTTGTCCTAAATTTAGCACGATGTGTAGATGTTGTCCTCAGTATTGGGGTGATAACCATTTCTATAAACTGCCTCCTGTGTCATATGTTCAGGGCTGTTCTCATTTTGCCTGAGTCTTTCTCTAGTTTTTCCGAGCTGAACTAAAGACATTATAATTGCATGAGGCCCTGATGGATATTGTTAAGTGGCTTTGTTGTACCAGATAGAACACTGGGTGACATGGTAATACAGTGGTTAGCACTGTTGCTTCACAGCACCAGGGTCCCAGGTTTGATTCTGGCTTGGGTCACTGTCTGTGCGGAGTCTGCATGTTCTCCCTGTGTCTGTGTGAGTTTCCTCCGGGTGCTCTGGTTTCCTCCCACAAGTCCCGAAAGACGTGCATGTTAGATGAATTGGACATTCTGACTTCTCCCTCTGTGTACCCGAACAGGTGCCGGAGTGTGGCGACTCGGGGTTTTTCACAGTAACTTCATTGCAGTGTTAATGTAAGCCTACTTGTGACAATAAATATTATTATTAGATAGCAAGTGACAGACGTAATCAAATGTAACGTAAATTCGACAAAACAAAGCCCCCCCCCCCCCACGAGCAACAAGAAACACATGGAACCACCACGCAGTCCCCAGTTGAAAATTGCCTTCGTATTTCCAGGATATCTGCCTGATTCTGAATGTTTCAGGGATTGAGATGATGTGTCTGATGATAAGTAGATTGTCATCTGTATTATCAACTGTATGTCTGGTTTAGCACAGGACTAAAGAACTGGCTTTTAAAGCAGACCAAGGCAGGCCAGCAGCATGGTTCAATTCCCGTACCAGCCTCCTCGAACAGGTGCCGGAATGTGGCGACTTGGGGCTTTTCACAGCAATTTCATTGAAGCCTACTTGTGACAATAAGCGATTTTCATTTCATTTCCATTTTCATGTAAATAATAATATATGTGTAACATATATATCAGCATCCGACCACCAGGTGGTGTGAGTATGCAGACACGTGACCCGGACACACTATGTGTTCCAGGAGAAGGTGTTGGTAAGGAGTTTGTAGCAGTTGCATATTAGAGTAGCTCTGTAGTATCTTAGTCTAAGTTAGTGTTAGACCATTATTTCCAACTGTATTAATCTTAGGCATTTTAGTAATTTGTTAGTGTAGTGTTAGTAATAAATAACTTTGTTTATAAAAGTTTAATGTTCTTTGTTCACACTACCACATCAAGATTCAACATCAGCCCAATCAAAGAACATTACATAGTACCTAGGAGTGGATGTCGAAAGAGAACAGTTAGGGAAAGTTAGTTACGGTCAGAAGACACAAGAGAACAATCGGAGACTGAGAAAATCGGCTGTAAAACGAAATACTACCAGGTAGGTCGAAGCAAGGTGGAAGCATTGAAGACTCCCAGCCAACTGCTCACGACCGGTAATGTAGATGCGAACTCGTGCTTTTAAACAACAGTTCACTTTTTACGTGCAAGCTCTTGGTCTCCAAGAAGCTTCAGACGAGAGAAAAATAGCGCTCCTAATGACAGTAGCCAGTCCCCAAGCAATTGATCTATACAATACCTTGCAATTCACTTCACAGGATGACAAGAAGAGCCACCTAAAGATAATCGAGCAATTCGATAACTATTGCTATCCTCAAAAAACGAAACATTCGAGCGCTACATGTTCAAGATGAGACTGCAAAAATCGGGTGACACATTTGACTGTTTTGTCATGACCTTCGTCTCAAAGCCCAATCCTGAAACTTTAATAGACCTCCATGAGTCATTACTAAAAGACCAAATCGTATATGGTTTACAATGTGATAAATTAGGCGAGCGATTGCTGAGGGAAAGCAATTTAAATTAGCAGATGCCATTAAAATCTGCAAGGCCAGTGAGATAGCCCAAAAGCAGCTTATTAAAATCCAAAAGCTGAGAAAGTGGCAGGAAAAATGAGGGCGCGACCGATGCCATCTTTGCTGTGTCGCATCAAAATCAGAAACGTGGTCCAAGTGGTAGCCATTTTCAAAATATTTCCGAGCATGCCATTTTGTGCCAAGGGTGTGGCAGAATGCATGGTCCGAGAAAATGCCTTGTACATAATAAAACCTGTGCCAAATGTGCCAGAAAAAAATCATTTTACACAGCAATGCCTGCCCAATGAAAGAAGACAGCAACCTAAGAGCGTGAATGTAATTGCCAAGGCTACAAAAACTAGCGAATCATCAATTATACAAAGTGCAGCCTTGAACAGCCACCGTGAAATTAATGATGTACCAATTGGCCTTGAAGATTCTGACTTTGTGAACATAATTAATGAAAATGCTGATGACAAAGAGCACTAAAAATTCAGATGGTGGAAACAGCAGATGAGTTGACTACACCACACAAAATAAACAAGACTATTGTAAAAGTAAAGTTTTAAAAAATAATAATTTTTATTAAGGTTTTCACAAAATATAAACAACAAAACAATATTAACAGAATAACCATTGTAAAGACCCAAGAACAACACCCACCCCCCTACAGAAGCAACTACTAAATCGAAAAAAAAAGAAAAGGCAAACAACAGAAAGGAAAGAGATAACACCTGCCAGATCCCACAAACCCCTGTACACGCTTCTTCCTCCCACCAAACCCAATCCCCCCCCCGGGCTGCTACTGCTGCCGGCCTATTTCCCTACCGTTCCGCCAGGAAGTCCAGGAAAGGCTGCCACCGCCTAAAGAACCCCTGTACTGATCCCCTCAGGGCAAATTTAACCTTCTCCAATTTGATGAACCCCGCCATCTCATTGATCCAGGCCTCCACGCTTGGGGACCTTGCATCCTTCCATTGAAGCAAGATCCTCCGCTGGGCTACTAGGGACGCAAAGGCCAGAACACCAGCCTCTTTCGCCTCCTGCACTCCCGGCTCCACTGCAACCCCAAAAATTGCGAGTCCCCAGCCTGGCTTGACCCTGGGTCCCACCACCCTCGACACCATCCTTGCTACCCACTTCCAAAATTCCCCCAGCGCTGGGCATGCCCAAAACATATGGGCGTGATTCGCTGGGCTCCCCGAGCACCTAGCACACCTATTCTTCGCCCCCGAAAAACCTACTCATCCTCGTCCCAGTCATGTGGGCCCTATGCAGCACCTTGAACTGTATGAGGCTAAGCCTCGCACAGGAAGAGGAGGAATTCACCCTTTCCAGGGCATCCGCCCACGTCCCCTCCTCAATCTCCTCACCCAGCTCCTCTTCCCATTTACCCTTCAGCTCCTTCACCGAGGCCTCGTCTACCTCCTGCATTACGCGGTATATGTCCGAAATCCTCCCTCCTCCAACCCACACCCCCGAGAGCACCCTGTCCCGTACCCCACGTGGGGGCAGCAAGGGGAACCCCTCCACCTGCCGCCTGGCAAACGTCCTAACCTGCATGTACCTAAACATGTTCCCCGGGGGGAGCCCAAACTTCCCCTCTAACTCCCCCCAGGCGCGCGAACCTCCCATCCACAAACAGGTCCCTCAACCTTCTAAAACCTACTCTGTGCCAGCCCAGAAATCCGCCATCGATGCTCCCTGGAACAAACCGGTGGTTCCCCCGTATCGGGGACTCCATCGAGCCCCCCACCTCTCCCCTGTGTCGTCTCCATTGCCCCCAAATTTTGAGGGTAGCCGCCGCCACTGGGCTCGTGGGATACCTCGTAGGAGGGAGCAGCAACGGCGCCGTTACCAGCGCCTCCAGGCTCGTGCCCACACAGGACGCCATCTCCATCCTCTTCCATGTTGCCCCTTCCCCGTCCATTACCCACTTACGCACCATCGCTGCGTTGGCAGCCCAATAGTACCCACAGAGGTTAGGCAGAGCCAGCCCCCCTCCCCCCCCCCCCCCTCCCCCCCATCCCTGCCCCGTTCCAAGAACACCCTTCTCACCCTCGGAGTCCCATGTGCCCACACTAATCCCGTAATACCCCCTGTTAACTCTCCTAAAAAAGCCTTCGGGATAAGGATTGGAAGGCACTGGAACAGGAACAAAAACCTCGGGAGCACCGTCATCTTGACGGACTGCACCCTACCCGCCAGTGACAGCGGTAACATATCCCACCTTTTGAACTCCTCCTCCATTTGCTCCACCAACCTTGTGAGGTTGAGCTTGTGCAGGGCCCCCCAGCTTCCAGCCACCTGGACTCCTAGGTACCTGAAGCTCCTCCCTGCCTGCTTCAATGGGAGCCTACCAATCCCCTCCTCCTGATCCTCCGGGTGCGCCACGAACAACTCGCTCTTGCCCAGGTTGAGCTTATACCCCGAGAAACCCCCAAATTTACTAAGAATCCTCATCACCTCCGGCATCCCCCCCCACCGGGTCCGCCACATACAGCAACAGGTCGTCCGCATAAAGCAACACTCGATGCTCCTCCCCACCCCGCACCAGGCCCCTCCAGTTCCCTGACTCCCTCAACGCCATGGCCAGGGGCTCAATTGCCAACGCAAAGAGCAAGGGGGACAGGGGACACCCCTGTCTCGTCCCCCGATACAGCCGAAAATACTCCGACCTCCTCCTATTCGTGGCTACACTCGCCATCGGGGCCTTGTAGAGCAGCCTCACCCACCGTCAAACCCCTCCCCAAACCCAATCCTTTCCAACACCTCCCACAGATACCCCCACTCAACCCTATCAAAGGCCTTCTCCGCATCTAATGCCACCACTATCTCCGCCTCCCGTTCCACAACCGGCATCATAATAACATTGAGGAGCCTTCGTATGTTGGTTATTCAACTGCCTTCCCTTTACAAACCCCGTCTGGTCCTCGTGAATGACCCCCGGCACACAATCCTCTATTCTTGTGGCTAAGATCTTTGCCAGCAGCTTAGCGTCTACATTTAGCAGCGAGATCGGCCTATATGACCCACACTGCAGAGGGTCCTTGTCCTGCTTAAGGATCAAGGAAATCAGGGACCGTGACATAGTTGGGGAGGCAAAGCCCCCCCCTCCCTTGCCTCTTTAAAGGTCCGGACCAACAGGGGGCCCAACAGGTCCGCATACATTTTATAAAATTCGGCCGGAAACCCATCCGGCCCCGGCGCCTTCCCCGACTGCATGCTCCCTATCCCTTTAACCAGCTCCTCCAGCTCAATCGGCGCCCCCAGTCCCTCCACCTGCTCCTCCTCCACCCTCGGAAATCGCAGCTTGTCCAAGAAGCGCCCCATCCCCCCCCCCCCCCCCCCCCCCACACACACACACACACACACACACACACACACACCGGGGGTTCAGACAGGTACAGTTCCCAATAAAAGTCCCTAAAGACCCCATTAACGTCTACCCCCCTCCGCACCACCTTCCCAACTCTATCCGTCACTCCCCCAATCTCCCTGGCTGTGTCTCGCTTCCGGAGCTGGTGTGCCAGCATCCTGCTCGCCTTCTCCCCATATTCATGCACCTGTGCTTTCCTCCACTGAGCTTCCGCCTTTCTGGTGGTCAGTAGATCGAACCTGGCCTGAAGGCTACGCCTCTCCCCCAGCAATCCCTCCTCCGGAGCCTCCGCATATCTCCTATCCACCTGCACCATCTCCCCTATCAGTCTCTCCCTCTCCCTTTGCTCCCCCCTCTCCCTAGGGGTTCGGATGGAAATCAACTCCCCTCTAATCACCGCCTTCAATGCCTCCCAGACCGTCCCCATTCGGACCTCCCCTTTATCGTTGGCCTCAAGGTACCTCTCGATACACCCCCAAACCTTCCCGGCCACCTCCTCGTCTGCCAGCAGCCTCACCTCCAAGCGCCAGAGCGGATGCTGGTCCCTCTCCTCCCCCAGCCCGAGGTCCACCCAGTGCGGGGCATGATCCGAAATGGCAATGGCAGAGTATTCAACATCCTCCACCCTCGAAACCAGCCCCCTGCTCAGGACAAAAAAATCAATCCTAGAATAGTCCTTATGCACGTGGGAGAAATACGAGTACTCCCTGGCCCTTGGCCTCGCAAACCTCCAGGGATCCACCCCCCCCATCTGGTCCATAAATCCCCTCAGCACCTTAGCCGCCGCCGGCCTCCTATCCGTCCGGGACCTGGATCGGTCCAATGGGGGATCCAGCACCGTGTTGAAGTCTCCCCCCCCCCCCCATGATCAGGCCCCCCGCCTCCAGGTCCGGAATGCGGCCCAACAAACGTCGCATAAACCCTGCATCGTCCCAATTTGGGGCGTAAACATTCACCAACACCACCCGCTCCCCCTGCAGCTTGCCACTCACCATCACATACCTCCCGCCACTGTCAGCCACCACATTTAACCCCTCAAACGACACCCACTTTCCCACCAGGATCGCCACCACCCGATTCTTCTCATCCAGCCCTGAATGAAATACTTGGCCCACCCACCCCTTCCTCAGTCGAACCTGGTCCGCCACCTTCAGGTGTGTCTCTTGGAGCATGGCCACATCCGCCTTCAGCCCCTTCAAGTGCGCAAACACCCGGGCCCGCTTGACCGGCCCGTTCAGCTCCCTCACATTCCAGGTTATCAGCCGGATCAGAGGGCTCCCTGCCCCCCATCCCTGCCGACTAGCCATAACCCATCCCCTGCCTGCCACTGGCCAGCGTCCCCCGCTCGGCCTGTTCCCCACGCCGGCAACTCCCCCCCCCCCCCCCCCCCCCCCCCCCCCCCCCCCACCCAGCACCCCCTGCATACTCCAGCTCCTTCCTGGCCATTTCAGCAGCAACCCGGTACCCCCCCACCCCCCCAGGCTAGGACCCCTCCTAGCCGCGCTCCTCCCTCCGTAGCACTCCCTTGAGCCAGCTAACTTCTGCTGACCCCAGCGACTCCCTCCACACAACCGACCCCTCCCCGCGTGGGCCTACTCCTCCTCCTTGTGCCCATCAACTGGCCCTCCTCCCCCCCGCCCCCCCCGCTCTTGCGCGAGAAAATAACAACCCGCAAAGGCCCGCGCTTCTCAGCCCCGACCCCGCCCCCATCATCCCGCAGCGCGGGAGACCAGAGAAAAGCCAGCGCTTTCGCCCTGCCCAACCCCGCCTCCTCTAGGGCAACTCCCATTGCCAGTCCCCACCACCAGCTCCCCGCACTCCCAGTTTACCTCCCTGCCCGAACCCGTCCACCAGACCCATACAAAAAGACATAAAGACATCGCCCCACCCACCCTAAAGCCAACACACATACTGCATTAAACAGAGAACCCCCCCCCCCTCCAGAGAAAAAATTAGACACAGTTGCATTTTCATACAAAACCCCCATCCTTGACCCTCAGTTTGAGTCCAGTTTCTCGGCCTGCACAAAGGCCCACGCCTCCCCTGGGGACTCAAAATAATGGTGACAGTCCTTGTAGGTGACCCACAAACGCGCCGGCTGCAACATGCCAAACTTCACCCTCCGTCTGTGGAGCACCGCCTTCGTCCGGTTGTACCCGGCCCTCCGCTTGGCCACCTCCGCACTCCAGTCCTGGAAGATCCGCACCTCCGTGTTCTCCCACTTGCTGCTCTGCTCCCTCTTGGCCCACCGGAGCACGCACTCCCGGTCAATGAACCGGTGAAACCGCACCAACACCGCTCACGGCGGCTCATTCGGCTTGGGCCTCCTAGCCAGAATTCTGTGGCTCCAACTCCAGGGGCCCCTGGAAAGACCCAGCTCCCATCAACGAGTTCAGCATAACGACCACATAGGCCGCCAGGTCCGACCCCTCCAGCCCCTCCGTGAGGCCCAGATCCGTAAATTCTTCCGCCTCGACCGGTTGTCCAGCTCCTCGAACCGCTCCTGCCACTTTTTATGGAGCGCCTCGTGCATCTCCACCTTCCCCGCGACGGCCGCGGCCTCATCCTCCCTTTCGGAGGCCTGCTGCTGCAGCTCCCGGATTGCGGCCCCCTGGGCTGTCTGAGTCTCCATAAGCTCCCTGGTAGTAGCCTTCAGCGACTACAGCAGCTCCACCTTAAGCTCCTGGAAGCAGCGCAGAAGAGTCTCCTGCTGCTCCTGCGCCCACTGCCTCAGCTCCTCGAGGGCTCCGCCGGCCGCCATTTTGTTTCCCTTCCCCCACTTTTCCAGGGGCACTGCCACCGCTTTTTTGCTCACCCCACTCCTGGTCCGGACCATAGAACCCTGGGGATCTACTGCAGACCCCTTCCCACATCGGGAATCGTCCGGAAAAAAACTCCGTTGGGGGCCCTGAAAAGAGCCCCAAAGTCCATTTTTAGCGGGAGCTGCCGAACGTGCGGCTTAGCTCCGCATTGCCGCCTCCGGAAGCGTAAAAGTAAAGTTAGGCGGACATCGCGCAAACTTAATTAACAAAGCCAATTTGATGAAGTTGAAAATAAAACGGAATATCCAAAACATAGATTGCATCCTGAGCGACGACAATGAAAAAATATTATGACTCTAGGGCTTGTAACCTACAGGTGGAAGTTAAGATGAAGGAATATTTAATCAAGTTCATAATAGTTCAATCATCAAGAACATCATTATTGGGCGCAGATGCCTGCGAGCAGCTACAACTGGTGAAGCGAGTCTTCAATATGGTGCAACAAGCACACTGTGCCGCTAAAATCTAGCTCAAGGATGATGCACGTCCAGTAATTCACCTGCCTAGAAGAGTGCCTGCACCATTTCGAGAACACCTCAAGACAGAGCTTGACAAGAGGCAGAGGGTAGGCATCATAGAGAAAGTGGAAGAGCCAACCGACTGGGTTAGCTTGATGGTGTGAGTGAGGAAACGGAACGGAAAGTTGCACATTTGCATAGATCCCAAGTATCTGAATGAAAACATTAAATGGGAACATGCTAGATCCCCAAAAGAAAGGAGATTACCTGTGAGATGAAAAATGCCACAGTCTTTAGCAAACTTGATGCTTCCAGGGTTTTCTGGCTGCTGAGATTGGACAAGGACAGCACACGTTTGTGCACCTTTAATACACCGTTCGGGTGCTTGTTTTAAGATTGCCGTTTGGCACCATCTCTGCATCGGAGATTTTCCACAGAGCGGTGGAAGAGATTGTGGCAAACCTTCCTGCAATTCACATTTATGTTATAAGAACATAAGAACTAGGAGCAGGAGTCGGCCATCTGGCCCCTTGAGCCTGCTCCGCCATTCAATGAGATCGTGGCTGATCTTTTGTGGACTCAGCTCCACTTTCTGGCCCATCTGGGCATCAAACGTGGCAGAGCACAATGGCAGACTACGACAAGCCATGCACAGGATTGAGCAGTACGGGCTCAAGCTCAACAAAGACAACTGTCAGTTCAGGGTCACAGAGATCACCTTTCTAGGAGGCAAATTACCAGCACAAATAGTACAGCCTGATCCTGAGAAGCTAAAAGCCATTGTGAGCATGTCTCATCCGCATGACAAAAAAAAAGTGGTGCTATGTATGCTTGGAATGGTGAATTTTGTGGGAAAATTCATCCCCAACTTGCACTCAAAAGCAATGCGCTTCAGGAATTTATTAAGGAAGGCTGTTCCTTTTGAATGGACTGAGTCACGGGACAGAGTGGTCTAACCTGAAAAATCCATTGATCACTCCACCAGATTTAGCGTTCTTTGACCCAACAAAGAACACAAAGATATCGACTGATGTCAGCCAGAATGGGAGAGGAGCAGCTTTGCTGTAAGAAAACGCTGATCAGACATAGCAACCGGGAGCATACGCATCCAGGGCAATGACAGAAACCGAGAAACGGTATGCTCAAATCGAGAAAGAATGTCTCGGACAAATGGTGGGAATTGAAAAATTCCACAATTACGTTTACGGCCTGCCAACGTTCACTGTGGAGACCAATCATAGACCACTAGTGTCCATCATTCAAAAGAACCTAAGTGAGACGTCACCTTGAATCCAGAGGCTAATCATGAAGCTACAGAGGAACGACTTCGACCTAGTGTATTTGCTGGGCAAATACATAGTGGTTGCTGATGCCCTTTCCAGAGCAACCGACAATAAGGAGCGGACAGACACCTCTGCAATATTACAGGGACAGGCCGATCTGGTGATGGAAACCCTGCCTGTATCGGACAACAAGTCCAAATTAATAAAGGCTGAGATAGAGAAAGATGAAACGTCACAGAAGGTAGTCCAGCATATGAGACAGAGATTGCCTACAGACTCATGCTCCAAGCTCTGGAATGTCAGGCACGAACTGAGCTACAGCAATGGCTTTGTGCTCAGGAAAAACAGAATAGTTATTCCACAATCATTACGGCACATAATTCTCGGGCAGATTCACAAAAGGCTCTTGGGGATTGAGAAGTGCAGGAGGTGGGCCAGAGAATCAGTTTATTGGCCAGGGATCAATCAGACAGTTCAGTGAACAGTGGAACACTGTGAAATATGCCAAAGATTTCAGAATCATCAACACAAGCGACCCATGACTGAAAGTGAGCTAGTCAACAAACCATGGATGAAGGTTGGGGTTGATCTTTTTTACCTGGATGGCATTGAATACATACTGCTAATTGATTACTACTCCACCTACCCGGTGGTAAAGAGACTACCCAATTCCAGCAGTGCCAGTCTGATCCAATGTGCAAAAGACGTTTTTGCACGTCATGGCATACCGCACATTGTTATGAGTGACAAAGGTTCCTGGTTTGACAGTTGGGAATGGCAGGATTTCGCTAGGAGATATGGAACGGGATTCTCCGTCCCTGCCGGGTCGGAGAGTCCCCGGGGGGCGGTGTGAATGCCTCCCCGCCGCTCCAACACCAGCTACTGTATTCTCCGGTGCTGGTTTTCGGGTGGGGGCAGGGTTTACACCACGCCGGTCGGGGGCAGTTGGCAGCGCCCCCCCCCCCCTCCCCCCGGCAATTCTCCGGGCCTCATTGGGCTGAGCAGCCGTCAGTTCCTGGCCAGTCCCGCCAGCGTGAAATGGACATAGTCCCACACGGCCGGATCTGGCTGGTAGGCAATCTAGTGGAGTCCTCAGGGGGAGGGCGGGAGGATCCGGCCCCCGGGGGAGGGGGGGGCCCTACGGTGGACTGGCCCGCGATCAGGGCCCACCAATCTGTGGGTGGGCCTGTACCATGGGGGCACTCCTTCCTTCCGCACAGGCCTCATACGGCTCCGCCCTGGCTGGCGTGGAGAAGAACCCCCCTGCGCATACGCAGGAACATGCCAGCCGGTCTGCGCATGCGCGGAACCATGCCAGCGGTTCTCCTCATGCGCCAACTTGCGCCGGCCCTTCGGTGCCAGTTGGCTCGGCCCCAACCTCTCCGGCCCCGGCCTAGCCCCGGAGAATTCCGTGACTCGGACAAACCATGTGTTCCAGGAGAAGGCGTTGGTAGTGTTATTAATAAATAACTTTATTTATAAAACAAAGTCTAATGTTCTTTGTTTACACTACAATATCAAGATTCAACATTAGCCCAATCAAAGAACATTACGGTACAGTGAGTAATTCTTTGTTAGAGCAGCCTCCCTCCTAAAAGCTGATTTACTGCCTCTGCAGTATTTTTTGTCTATGTTCTCAGCCAGTAGAAAATGTGGTCCTTGTCAACCCTTCTCTGTTCAGTGATTCAGTGGTAGGCCTGTCAATGAAACAAACTACTACACCCCAGTCCTCATAGGCATAAACAAACCAGTGATTACTATTCTCACATAGAATAGGAAACATCACAGTGGGCCTGGGATGAAATAACTGACTAATTATTTAGCTTCCTCTCTCCTCACCATCCAACACCCCAAACATTCTTTCTAGATTATTTTTATGTACTTCTTTCAATCTAATCTACTGTATTCACTGCTCACAATGTGGTCTCAAGCACACTGAGGAGATGTAATAACCCTCACAAGACCCACGGGGACATCCAAATTGAACTCTCCACGGGATTGGTGGAATACAAGCTTCCCCACTAGTGGGCAAAGGCCCGTCAGCTGGGGCTAGTGGAAATTGAACTATAAAAGTCGACCCGGACTGGTACTGGCGAGATTGATCGTCCTATTTGGACCTTGGAGCTGTAAGCAAAGTTATAGTCTTTATCTTGGTTGTCGAATTAAACATCTTTTTGATTGATCTTCTCGGGCCTCCTGAGGTTTTATAGGAGACCAAATTCAGATTGTGTTTTGTGGAACATCTCTGTTCAGTCCGCAAGCCTGATCTCCAGCTTCTGTGGTCTGTCATTTTAATTCTCCACCTTTCCCTCATACTGACATCTCTGTCATCAGCCTGCTACAATGTTCCAGGAATCTCAACGTAAGTTTGAGGAACTTCATCTTTAAACTGGGGCACTTTGCAATCTTAAGAACTCAACGTAAACTCTGTCCCCTCATTTTGTTTCCTTTCCTTTGCACATTTCAGTTTATCTCTTATTTTTAAAATAAATTTAGAGTACCCGCTTCTTTTTTTTCCAATTAAGAGACAATTTAGTGTGGCCAATCCACCTCACCTGCACACCTTTGAGTTGTGGGGGTGAAACCCACGCAGGCACGGGGAGAATGTGCAAACTTCACACGGACAGTGATCTGGAGCCAGGATTGAACCCGGGTCCTCGGCGCAGTGAGGCTGCCATGATAACCACTGTACTACTGTGTCGACCAGTTTATCTCTTATTTTTTGCTTTCAGATAGTAACACATCTGCTCTCGGCACATCTTTTATTTCTTGTTTCCTTTTTTCCAATCATCCGGCATGGTGGCACAGTGGTTAGCACCATTGCCTCACGCCACCAGGGACCCGGGTTCAATTCCGACCTCAGGTGACTGTGTGGAGTCTGCACGTTTTCCCCATATCTGTGTGGGTTTCCTCCAGATGCCCCGGTTTCTTCCCTCAGTCCAAAGATGTGCATGTTAGGTGGATTGGCGGTGATAAATTGCCCCCAAGTGTCCAAAGGTTAGGTGGGGTTACATGGATAGGGCAGGGATTGTGTCTGGTAGGGTGGTCTTTCAAATGGTCAGTACAGACTTGATGGGCTGAATGGCTTCCTTCTGCACAGTGAGTTCCTTATGAATTCCTCTTGGCACTGCTGGAGCAAATCTTCTGTCATTCAACCTCACCTGTCTTCCATCATAAACAGATCTTTCTTTTGTTCTTGCCTCACCCCATCCTTTGCTCAAAACTTATTACATTTCTAACTTTTCCCAGTTCTTTTTAAAAAATTATTTTTATTAAGATTTTAATGATTTTTTACAGAGTTGACAAAAAACCCCACATAATAACCTATAATAACATCCCTCCCGCACCAATTTAAGCTATTACACCCGTCTCCCCCTCCCCTCAACTGTTTAAGCATTTTATTGGTTTTGTAATTTATATTACATATATTTAGGGTTTTAGTTTTTCACATGTGACAGCGCCATCAGAAAACAGGAGGGGGGGGGGGGGGGCGGTGTTACATGCAGGATACCCAGATAACCTTGCCTCTATCCTTGTCCCCTTTTTGGATGTACATTGGCTCGGTTTTATTTACATGTTTCTATTGGGGGGGGGGGGGGGGGGGGGGGGGGGGGGGGGGAGGAGGAGGATGGTGGGCCGTTGGGAATCCGTCTGGTCCCAGCATTTTCCTCGCCCGCACGGAGTTAATGCCCTCCATGACCTTTCCCATTTCTAGCGTTGCCTCCAGCCTCCTCTTCCTATCTTCCCCACAACTGGCATGTCCAGTCCATCAAGGAACTGTTTCATCCTTGAGTCCCCATCGGGGGGGGGGGGGGGGGGGGGGGGGGGGGTTGAGGTGTACAGTCCCCAGTAGAGGGCCTTGGATGCTTCATTGATCTTTTCCAGCATGGCTGACCTGCATTATTCCCCTCGTGGCTGCCTGCTTCCTCAGCTGGTGAGCCAGCAGGCGGCTGGCTATTTCTTTGTGTTTTTAGATGGTCCCCCTGTATCTGGCAGAGTTGGGTACTGCTTACCTGGTGGTAGCACGTTAAAATCCATTTCCAACTTTTTCCTAACCGCCAGAAACTCTATGGTCTGCCCCATTCACCCTCTGTCACACCTTCAACATCTGTCCCATTCACCCTCTCTCATATCTTCAATAACTGTCCCATTCACCCTCTGTCACACCTTCAACATCTGTCCCATTCACC
Source organism: Scyliorhinus canicula (assembly GCF_902713615.1). NCBI lineage: Eukaryota > Metazoa > Chordata > Chondrichthyes > Carcharhiniformes > Scyliorhinidae > Scyliorhinus > Scyliorhinus canicula. The sequence goes on from NC_052147.1 coordinate 132,435,089, forward strand.
CTCTCTCATATCTTCAATAACTGTCCCATTCACCCTCTCTCATATCTTCAATCACTGTCCCATTCACCCGCTCTCATATCTTCAATAACTGTCCCATTCACCCTCTCTCGTATCTTCAATAACTGTCCCATTCACCCTCTCTCATATCTTCAATCACTGTCCCATTCACCCGCTCTCATATCTTCAATAACTGTCCCATTCACCCTCTCTCATATCTTCAACATCTATCCCATTCACCCTCTTTCAACATCTATCCCATTCACCAACTCTCATATCTTCAATAACTGTCCCATTCACCCTCTCTCATATCTTCAATAACTGTCCCATTCACCAACTCTCATATCTTCAATAACTGTCCCATTCACCCTCTCTCTTATCTTCAATAACTGTCCCATTCACCAACTCTCATATCTTCAATAACTGTCCCATTCACCCTCTCTCATATCTTCAATAACTGCCCCATTCACCCTCTCTCCCGTCTTCAATAACAGTCCCATTCACTGTCTCTCACATCTTCAACATCTAACCCATTCATCCTCAGTCTAAGGTATATTGGTATCTGGCTTTTTGAAATTGTGCAAAATCATTTTGTTCAAAATTTTTCAGTGGAAACACAATTAATGGACTAAAGCTCCTGAAATGTGACAGGGGCACACGTATCCTCACACAAGTACATGCACACACACACCTCTATACATACACACACATGTACACATACATGCACACACACATGGTTAGCACTGTTGCCTCAAGGCTCTGAGGGCCCGGGTTCCATCCTGACCCCAGGTCACTGTCCCCGTTTGCACATTGTCCCCGTGTCTGTGTGGGTCCCTCCCCCACAACCCCAAAAGATGTGCAGGGTAGGTGAATTGGCCATGCTAAATTGCCCCTTAATTGGAAAAGGAGAATTGAATACTCTAAAAAAAAATTGAAATACTTACACACATACATACACACATACATATACACAACGCCGCACACATGCACACACTTGGTTCCACTAATTCCACTCTCCAACTCTCGTGTAAAGAATGGTTATTTGCACATATGGATGACTGACGTGGCTGTAGAATTGTGTGTTCCCAAAGGTGGACAGGAGAGAATTACAGGATGATCACTTTAATGAACAGGCACTATCTTGGGTTTCTCACCTAATTTACAAACTGCTCTCAAACGTCAATGATCTGATGACTCATCGTAATCTAGAGAAAAAAAAGCAACTTGTTTTGTTAATATGATGAGGACAATCTGATACCGTTCACACAGGGGACTTCCCCAGACATGCAAACCATTTTACACAGAACATCCATTCTTTTCAAGTTTAATAATTAAGCAATAAAATCTTGTTACTGAATTCCCTTTGATTGGGTAACTGAAGAAGAGGAAATTATGAGACAGAGCGGGTTAAACACTGACCTTTCACCTGCAGGGCATGGGTTCAAATCCCATGTTGACTGGTGGGATGAGAATCTCTGTCTTCTGTTTGACCAGTCTCTGTCTAGCCCCTAGATGGCACCGACAACCTTCATCTTGGACAACACAAACATTTCATCAACGAGTTCATAAAATTAGTTTGCTGATTATAATATTTAGGGGCTGGTTTAGCACAGGGCTAAATAGCTGGCTTTTAAAGCAGACCAAGGCAGGCCAGCAGTGCGGGTTCAATTCCCGTACCAGCCTCACCGAACAGGTGCCAGAATGTGGCGACTAGGGGCTTTTCACAGTAACTTCATTTGAAGCCTACTTGTGACAATAAGCGATTTTCATTTCATTTTTTCATTTCACATTTGCAGCAACTTTCTCATTGGGGGGTACGACAATATTCAGGTCTGGGCTGACAAGTGGCAGGTAACATTCGTGCCACACAAATGCCAGGCAATGACCATCTCCAACAAGAGAGAATCTAACCATTGCCCCTTGTCACCCAATGTGATGACAGACAGTAAATCCTCAATTAAAGTTGTGGCTGCAATCCTGAAAATCACCACTTCAACTAAAACATTGTCAAAACTGTAATTATGTTCTGTAGCACCTACCTTCGCATAACAACATAAATGTAAAACATTTTACCCTCTAATTTGAAATATTTTATGTTGCTATATTTCTTCATTTATAAATTAAATAACTTTTTCATTAATACAAGTTTAAAAATATAAAATTAAATGTAACTTTCTATGTACAGTACCTCCTGCTCATTGCAGATCCTGTTCCCTCTCCTGAATCCACATTCCAGCAAGGGCTCGGGAGAAGCACAGTGAAATAGGAGCAGCTTGACACCATTTGAAAAAAGGGGAACCAGTAGATGTAGGGTGGGATTTTCTGGCTGTTTGCTGGTTGTGAGATTCTCTGCTCCTGCCGGCAGCACACCCCCATCAGCGGGTTTCCCGGCACTGTGGGGGTAGCTTCAATGGGAAATGTTATTGACAGCAGTGGGAGCAGAGAATCCTGCTGCCAGCGAACGGCGTGGCCAAATTCTCCATCCTTGCTAACAGCGGACTCGCAACGGAGAGACTCGACCGTAGTGTATTTGAACTTCCAAATGGCATTCAATAAGGTGTCACATAAAAGGTTACTTCAAAAGGTAAGAGCTCGTGGTACCGGGGGAGATACATTAACATGGTTAGAGTAGTGGCTAGTTAACAGGAAATAGAGAATTGGGATAAATGGCCATTTTTAGGTTGGCAAACTAACTAGTGGATTATCACAGGGATCAGTGCTGGGACCATCTACATTAATGACTTAGATGAAGGAACCATTTAACCCACGAGCCAAATTTGCTGATGTTACAAATATAGGTAAGAAAGCAAATTTTGAGGAGGATGCAAAGAGCCAGTTAAGAGATATGGATAGATTAAGTGAGTGGACAAAAATATAGCAGATTGAGTATAATATGGAAAAATGTAAGGTTGTCCACTTTGGGTTGAAGAATGGAAAGCAGAATATTGATTAAATGGAGAAAGACTGTACAATGCTCTAGGATAGAGGGATCTGGATGTCCTTGTACATGAATCACAACATTATAGCATATAGGTATAGCCAGCAATTGGGAAGGCAAATGGAATGTTGCCTTTATGGCAAGAGGGTGGAGTATAAAAGTACAGAAGTCTTGTTGCAGGTGTACAGGGAATTGGTGAGACCACACCTGGAAGACTGTGTACAGTTTTGGCCTCCTTACTTAAGCAAATGTATACTTGCATTGGAAGCAATTCAGAGAAGGTTCATGAGGTTGATTACTGGGATAAAAGCAATGCCAGATGAGGGAAGATTGAGCAGGTTATTCATTGGAGTTTAGAAGAATAAAAGCTGATCGTATTGAAACATAAGATTCAGAGGGGGCTTGACAGGGTCGAATCTGAGAGAATGTTTCCTGTCATGGGGAATCTCGAACTCGGGGGCATTGTTTCAGAATAAGGGATATTTATTTAAGGTGGAGATGAGGAGAGATGTCTTCTCTCAGGGGTTCTCAGTTTGTGGAATTCTCTTCTGCACAGAGAGCAGCGGAGGCTGGGTCATTGAATATATTCAAGGCTTTGTTAGACAGGTGTTTGATGTACCCGAACAGGCGCCGGAGTGTGGCGACTAGGGGGTTTTCACAGTAGCTTCATTGCAGTGTTAATGTAAGCCTACTCGTAACAGTAATAAAAATCATTGTTATAAAAGAAAGTAGTCAAGGGTCTGGGGGGCAAGCAAGAAAATGGAGTTAAGTGCACAATCAGATCAACCATGACCTTATTGAATGGCGGAGTAGGCTCAATGGGCCGAAGTATTCCTGCTCCAATTTTTTCTGACCTTAATGGTGGACAGACGTTTGGGACTCAGGAGGTGTGTTACCTGCAGCAGAGTTCCCAGTCTTTGATCTGTTCTTGTAACCACAGTTAGGTTTCTGCTCAAAGGTCACTACCAATAGTGGTCATCCAGACATCCCTACAGCTGCCTGGGGCAGCACGTCGGTGCAGTGGTTAGCACTGCTGCCTCACGGCGCCGTGGACCCGGGTTCGATTCCGGCCCTGGGTCACTGTCCATGTGGAGTTTGCACATTCTCCCCATGTCTGCTTGGATCTCACCCCCACAACCCAAAGATGTGTCGGGTAAGTCAATTGGCCATGCTAAATTGCCCCTTAATTGGAAAAATAATTGGGTACTCTAAATTTTTTTTTAAATGTCTACAACTGCATGGTCCCTAAGCTCCTGCAATCCCCCCATAAAACTCTCCACCTCACTTCCTCTCCTCCTTTGAGATGCTCTTTAAAGCCCAACTCTTTGATGGAGCTTTAGCATCTCTGCCTAACCTTAAATATCAAATCCTCAATATCAAATTTGACTTCATAAAACTCTTGTGATAGCCAAGTCTTGGGACTTTAAATCAGGTTAAAGGCAGCACATGAATGAAAGTTGTCGGGCGGGAGCGGGATTCTCCGTTTCTGAGACTAAGTGTTGACGTCGGGGCAGGATTCAGGCTTTCACAGCAGCAATACTGGCACCGCAGCTGGATCGAGTCAGCAACTATGGAGCCAGCACCGGCCCCATGTGGAACATAATCGATTCGGGATTCGCCAGGTCTGTGATTGATACTTGGGAGGCTGACAAGCTGCAGCCGCTCATACACATTATACTCCCCACACACACCATCCCATCCAACAAGATGCCACTGGTTGTGCTGGAGCACGTCCATACAGCTGATGGGTCGGCTGGGGCCAGAGGGCACCGAGTTGAGTGGCCTTGGGGGGGGACCTATATGACCCGTAGCCCAAAGTTCACAGCGGGCTGTCAGTGGCGTGTGCAGCTGCATGGTTGCCTTTCCGGCAATGTTGTTTTGTGTCTGTCCACCCTGACCCCACAGCTGACCTCCTGGCCACGCCCCACTACTGCCCCCGGCCTGTCAGAAGACACCCGGCCAGTAGCAGAACGGTCAGCAAACTATGGCCATGTTCGACACGTTCTGCTCCTCTCTCTCTCCCTCAGTAGCCACGACACCAGTTTCACAATTTTTAAAAGCACAAGTGAACCGTGCCGTCGAGAACTTGGCCCATCGGAGATGGGGTATCGCTGAGGGCCTGGAGAATACTGGGTCAGGCCCGCTAATGAAATGCAAATGGTGTCTACTGTATGTACGTCTGGAGTGCATTGGAGTGCATGTGACGGAGAATCACGATTTGGTGTCAAATTGGCACCCGCCGTGACTTTAGCGTCGGAACCTAGTATTATCCCAGTCGCGTTTCACGATTTTGCCCTCAGCCAATGGGGAATCTCGCCCATAATGTTTGAAAGGTCACAGTTTCAGCTTCTCCATGAACTGGAGTGCAGCTGCCCTTTCACTCACTGAGACACGGGGTTGGCATACAGCTCCGAGGACTGCTGGTCAATGGTGAGTCTCTGCTCTCAGACCAGAAGGGCTTCAGTGCTGAGCTCCATGTGTATTGTGGGTCACTGGTCTCTTCCAGTTCATCCAACAAGGACGCTCATGGAGTTTAATGGAAAGACCTGCGAGGGTCAACCCAAGCTCAACCAGAGGCTCAATGCTCAACTCACCTGGTGGGGCAATCTGGTGTCCACCTGCTCTTGAGGGGAAAGTATCCTGGGTTTGGAGGGATAATAGGATTCCAAAGTGAGTTCTGGATGTTTGGGAGGTGGTGGATAGTGGGAAAGAATATTAGGTGGTAACCAGGAACAGGCCTCTCTCCTGCTGACTGAAAAGGGTGATTGCCACCTGCTTGGTAACAGTTTCCTGGTCTCCCTCCTCAGCATGGGCTACAAGGCCTTTGCCAGAGTATTAATATGTATTCATTTTGATGAGGCCCCTGTGTTGTCCCACATGATCCACCATGATCAGTCCTATGTGATCCCAGACCACACAATTCATGACAAAATCCACTGATCTGGGACCTGATCCAGCATTCCCCAAAGGTTGGTCTCTCATTTGCCTTTCTTTCCCTTGATCAGGAGAAGGTTTTTCAACAGATTAGATCACAACTATCTCTTTATCAGGAATCTGAGAGTATTCAGTTCACATTCCAATGTCCAGATCCTACTTCTGCACAATACTGCAATGAGTGAGCAGCATTAACAAGCCTTTGATTCCATCCCTTTGTTTCAGGTGAGGAGTGCATCAAGGCTGCCCCGTGTCAGCTTGTTATGTTCCATCTCTCTGGAGCCTTTCCTATATCTGTTGTGGAAGAGTTTTCAGAAATGGCTCCGTATAGGTTGGACGTGGAGTCAGTCCACTCAGCTTATGTCCACAATGTGCTCCTAGGGTCACAGTAGCCTTGCAGGATGTGCCATTCGGCCCACTCTGCCATGAGGATCGATTGGGAGAAATGTTCGAGACTCCTGCTGGGTAAGGAGTGGGGTGGACCTCCTGTTGGAAGAGCTCAGCCCTTTGGCCTGGAGCAGCATTAATCTCCTGTGGGAGTCTACCTTAGCCCTGCTGAGGAGGAGCTGGCTGGTGAACTGGCAAGAGCTGGAGGATAGTGTCACCACTTGTCTAGGACATTGCACAGGGCTGCTTCCAGCACTGGTCAGATATCAGTCACTTTAATTTCCCTCTCGCTGGGTTAGTCACCACAATCCACAGGAAATTAATTGACTTCATCCAGAACAAGAGGATGCAAAGGGTGTCTGCAACAGTTCTGAATTTCCTCCTGAGGGAGGGTGGTCAGGTGCTGGTGTGTGTTAGGCTGCAGGCCATATTAAGATGCTTGTATATTATCCTCAATGATGTGCACTGTGCATGTATTTCTTCCTCCAGCTGCAACAGTGCAAAATTGTGGTTTGATCAAATTATTTTTTGCCCCCTTCACCCTTACATGGACAATTTAAATGTGTTATCTCCCTTCAGTTATTTTATATTTAAAAAAAAATTCTTGTCTACTTCCTTCCTGGTGTACCTGCGTGTGAAGATTCTATGAAACAATCTTTTTTTGCAGCATGAGGGCACTATCAGTTAGTGGAACAAGTTGAATTTATTTCTCAAAGCAAGTCAGCACCCTCTGCCATCCTGTGCCCCAAATAATTTTGATGGCACCCGTCGCTTGCAAACAACTGAGCTTGACCAGCAAACACCTCCCTATTGTTAATGAAGTAGAATTTCTTTTTACAACAATCCCAAAGCCAGATGTTGAATCCAATAACTTAACCATTCCTCTCCAGCATTCCGGACTAGGCTGATGATAATCCAGAAGCTACAACCCATGCAACCTTACACTGGAGATCTGCTGTGTCCTGGGATCAGCAGACCTCTGACTGCTGTCTCCCCGGATGTCTCTACCTCCACCTGATGTGCATCAGCAACTGTGTGGTGCTTACCAGATTGTGCCCCAGAAGCCTGTGGCACTAATGTCACCCACCGAGTGTGTGTCTCTGAGCAAGTGAAAGGTGCGAGTGATAGCTGTGATGCCTCGTCGGTGGTCCCTTTGGAGCTCTCCTCTGAGGTGTTCTCTTGAGTGATGGGGCAGGGTTGGGATGAGGGGTGGGGGTATGGGGCGGAAGGGATGACTCCGGATGGCCCGGCCTCACCAGATGGTGATCCTTTTTTAAAAATTAATTTACGGGAAGTGGGCGCCGCCGGTTAGGCCAGCATTTATTGCCCATCCCTAGTTGCCCTTCAGGAGGTGGTGAAATGCCACATCAAACACGCCCAAAACCAGACTTTAACTTTGGTCCGCTGAATCGCGTCAAATGTTTCAGATCAAGGACAGATCTTTTTATTTCAGATTTCCAGCATCTGCAGCATTTATTTTTGTTTTCCAAAAGACAATAAAATATAGGAGCAAAAGTAAGCCATTCGGCCCATCGTGTCTGCTCCGTTTTTCTTGGGCAGGATTTTCTGTCCACCACACCTGTTTTCTGGTGCGGCGTGCCCCAGCCTGCAGCGGGATTCTCTGTCCCATCAGTCGGCTAATGGGATTTCCCATTGTTGGCACCCCCATGCCGTGGGGAAATCCGTGGACGTGAGTGCTCTGCCGGTGAAATGGAGGATCCCACCGACAGAGAATCCAGCCACTTATCTCTGATTTGGGTGTTGTCTGATGATGACTGTCCTATAAGGTTTGTAAGCTGCTTCAAGCTCTTCTTTGGCTGCACCAATAATATCCTCTAGAACTTTCTAATCTTTCCTTCCTAATATCAGGATTTTGAGATGAGCATTGAGATTGATTAGTGTCCTTGGTACTAGCTCACTGATCCTTGTGTCCTTTAAATCTAGAAGCAGGATAAAAAATTAAATGGAAGGAATAAACAGTTCGGACCGGTTTTCTTATTTCCTAATTTTTGCTGTCGTTCCAAAGGTATACAAGACCAGTTCGGACCAGTAATCTGGGGCGAAATTCTCCGCGGACCAACGTGACGCCCATTTCCGGCGGGAAAAAGCGGTGCGGATGACTCCGGCGTCGGGGCCTTCTTTTAATCCGTTAATCTCCGTTCCCGAAAGGGCCAGCAGAGCGGACTGATGCGATACGCTGCCAAAGTGGCGAGTCCCGGCGTTTGTGTGGTGGGGAGAGAGAGACCCAGCGTTTGGGGGGGGGGGGGAGGAGAAGAGAGAGACCCGGCGTTTGGGGTTGTGAGGGGGGAGAGAGAGGGACAACGGCGGTTGGGGGGGGGGAGGATAAGAGAGAGACCCGCGTTTGGGGGGGGGAGAGAAGTGGAGAGACCCGGCGTTTGGGGGGGGGGGAGAGAAGAGAGAGACCCGGCGTTGGGGGGGGGGAGAGGAGAAGAGAGAGACCTGGCTTTTGGGGGGGGGGGGGGGGGGTTCCAGCGTTGAGTTGAGAGGAGAGGAGAGGAGAGGAAGAAGAGAGAGAGACGCGAGAAGAAGGGGGAGGAGGAGAGGGTGGGAGGTGTGGGGAGGGAGGGAGGGAGGTAGGTAGTGTAGGTCGAGCGGCGTTATGTTGATGAGAGGGGGGGGGTTTCGGCGTTGAGTTGAGAGGAGAGTTGAGAGGAGAGGAGGGAGAGAGGAGAGAGGGGGGGAGGGAGAGGGAGGGAGGGAGGGAGAGGGGGGAGGGTGGGGGGGGTTTGCGGCGTTGAGAGGAGAGGAGAGAGTGTGGCGGTAACCGGTCACGTTGAGAGAGGATGGGGGGCGACGTTGGAGGGGGTTAGGGTGGTGAGGGGGTTAGGGGCATTGGAGGGGGGTAGGGGCCATGTGGAGGGAGTAGGGGGTTGTGAGGAGGGGGGGTTGGAGTAGGGGGCAGTGGCGTGCAGAGGGGGGGGGGCGACGGATGCCCTGGGGGCCAACCGACTGTCTGGCGCCCCCCCGCAACAAGCCGCTGGGTCCCCTACTCCAACCCCCCCTCACCACCCGCTACCCCCTCCATGGCCCAGTACCCCTTCCAACGCCCCTACCCCCCCTCACCACCCAAACCCACCCTACCAACCCCTCCAACGCCCCTAACCCCCTCCAACGCCCCATCCCCCTCACACCCATACCCCCTCCAACAGCCCCTACCCCCTCCCCACCACCCCTACCCGCCCTCCCCACCACCCCCTACCACCTCCCCCTCCCACTCACACCCCTACCCCTAACCCCCCCCCTCCCACACCACCCCTACCCCCCCCCTCCCCCCTCGCCCACCACCCCTCCCCCCTACCCCTACCCCCCTCCTCACCCCTCCTACCCCCCCTCCCCACCACCCCTACCCCCCTCCCCAACACTCCTACCCTCCTCCCCAACCCCCCTCCCCACCACCCCTCCCCCCTCCCCACCACCCAACGCCACCCCCCCTCTCTCAACGCCGGTACCCCCCCTCTCTCTCAACGCCGCAACCCCCCCCCCAACGCCGCAACCCCCCCCTCAATGCCGCAACCCCCCCTCAACGCCACAACCCCCTCAACGCCGCAACCCTCCCCTCAACGCCGCAACCCCCCCTCAACGCCGCAACCCCCCCTCAACGCCGCAACCCCCCCTCAACGCCGCAACCCCTCCCAAACGCCGCAACCCCCCCCAAACGCCGCAACCCCCCCCAAACACCGCAACCCCCCCAAACCCCGCAACCCTCCCAAACGCCGCAACCCCCCCCAAACGCCGCAACCCCCCCCAAACGCCGCAACACCCCCCAAAAGCCGCAACCCCCCCAAACGCCGCAACCCCCCCAAAAGCCGCAACCCCCCCAAACGCCGCAACCCCCCCAAACGCCGCACCCCCTGCAAATGCCGCCCCCCCAAACGCCGCAACCCCCCCAAACGCCGCAACCCTCCCAAACGCCGCAACCCCCCCAAAAGCCACAACCCCCCCAAACGCCGCAACCCCCCCAAACGCCGCAATCCCCCCCAAACGCCGCAACCCCCCCAAACGCCGCAACCCCCCCAAACGCCGCAACACCCCCCAAAAGCCGCAACCCCCCCAAAAGCCGCAACCCCCCCAAACGCCGCAACCCCCCCCAAACGCCGCAACTCCCCCCAAACGCCGCAACCCCCCCCAAACGCCGCACCCCCCCCGAAACGCCGCAACCCCCCCCCCAAAGGCCGCAACCCCCCCCAACCCCTCTCCACCCCTCTCCAACGCCTGCTACTCCCCGCACTCGCCCTAGGTCACTGAACGGCGCCAACCATCATCGATGGTTGACGCCGTTTTAAAGCTACGGCGGGACTTCGGCCCATCCGGGCCGGAGGTTTGTTGAAAGTAAAAAATCAATGACATCCCGCCGGCGCCAGCTGTTTTCAGAGGCTGCCGGCGGGATTTGCACAACGCCGGTTTTTGGCCGCTCGGAGAATAAAAAACCCGGCGGGAGCGGGATTAACGCCGCAGCCGGCCGATTCTCCAACCCTGCGTGGGGTCGGAGAATTTCGCCCCTTATTTCCCTGCTTTTATATCATAGGATTTACAGTGCAGAAGGAGGCCATTCGGCCCATCGAGTCTGCACCGGCTCCCTACCCAAGTTCAACACCTCCACCCTATTCCCATAATCCAGTAACCCCACCCAACACTAAGGGCAATTTTGGACACTAAGGGCAATTTATCATGGCCAATCCACCTAACCTGCACATCTTTGGACTGTGGGAGGAAACCGGAGCACCCGGAGGAAACCCATGCACACACGGGGAGGATGTGCAGACTCCGAACAGACAGTGATCCAAGCCGGAATCGAACTTGGGACCCTGGAGCTGTGAAGCAATTGTGCTATCTACAATGCTACCGTGCTGCCGTACGGATGGTGGCGGATCCGGTTAGATCGATGTCTGACAATGATGACTTAAGAAAGTCATCAAAATCCATCAGGTACATGCATCTCCAAACTGGGGCCATCAGCAGGCAAGTGCTTGTTACAGAGTTCAAACATTTTATACCAGTTTAACTTCAGCACCATTTCTCTCTCATGTTAGCTCCAAGCTGTAAATTGAAAACCTCACGTTGAGCTCACTCTCCCTTTCTTTAGGACCCAGATTTGCCATCCTCCTGTACTGAAAGTCCATTCAGGAGCAAGGGGACAGAATACTCCAGACAAAACAACTAGCAACAGACATACAGGGGCTGGAAGGGGAAGTCGAGGACTGGGGGAAGTCTGGGATGAAGGGTGTCCAGGGGTCAGGAGGGAAATCCAGGGATTGGGTGCTCTGAGGATTGGAGGTGAATCTGGGGATCAGAAGGAGACTGGTGATGGCAAATTTCTGGAGGTGGAGGCAAATCTGGGGATGAGGGATTCCATGGATGCTGAGGTCAGGGAAGGTCTGGTGATGGTGAAGGTGGGATCTGGGAATGGAGAATTCCAGGGCAATTTGGGGAGAATGGTACAGGGGCACCTGGGTTAGAGGTTAGAGGTCAGGGGGCTGGTCCAATGGAGTTTGTGTGGTGGGGGGAGGATTATGGAAGTCAAGGAATGGAAAGGGGTGGCATCTGGAATAGGGATGTGGTGTCTGGGGGAGTTTGGATTCAAAATAGAGATCGAGCGGGAGATATGGGTGTCCAAGGCGGGGGTGGAGAGCCCAGGGGAAATGATGGCGGAGCCCATAGTTCATGGCAGGTTTCTACAATATATGGCTGCTGGTAAAATGATGTCCTGCAGACCCCGTCACAAGGGGGATCAGGAAATGCAGCACTCTGGGAGGTTAAGGGAAAGATTGAGTAAATCGGTTTAACCTTTTATCATCGCTACTGAGCTATGTCAGTCTGTTATTTGCTGCCTTCTGCAGATTTGTTAAAGTGAATTAGGTCAGTGCGTTCTGTCAACTTTGATCTGAGGATGTGGCGTTTGGTTTGACTCGGGGGTAACGGAAAGGTTTGATTGTCGGTTTGATAAAAGATCTTGCATGTTTGTAATAATGTAACCTAGTTACGCAGACACATTGGCTGTCTGTCTCCCACAAGACAAAGGTTGGGTGATCCTTCATTTTCCACTTGACTAGCTCTTGTTGGCCACTGACAGAACAAAGTCACCCAGTTAAAAAAGCAAGACCTGTAAGGGAGAACCTTCCCCAGCTGCTTTAGGGAAGTCATAGTGCTACGAGTTGGCGGTTGGGCGTACAGGTGTGGAATGGAATCCACAAAGCCAATGTCCCATTAATTTTTGGCCAATTCCCACCAGCCCTGATGGCATGGAGATGGCATGGAGACCATAAGTGTTGTGTGGTGACGGACTGCACAATAAGCAGCAGGGGATTCACTCTGTGTCGGAAGGCCATCTGCTTTCAGAATTTCCTGAGGCCGACACATTTGAACCCATGTTTGAAGGAATGTTTCTCATCCCTTTACCCTGCACTAACGTTTCTACCGATTGGTTGGCACGCATTTTTTAAAAAGTGTTTTTAATGGGTTTTCACGTCTTATAGTCCACAATTCATAAATTACATATTATAAAACTGTACCAAAAAGGAAAATAAAGACAAACAGAAATCAGCTCATATATTTACAGGCAATTGTCTTCCTTCCCGCTGTGGCTGTGGGCCCTCCTTTAGTCGGCAAACACCTGTTACACTCCCCCGTCTGGCCGGAGCACGTATTTACAGGAGTCTAGTTACAGTTTAGCTTGGGCTTCAGCTTGCCCCCAGACTATGGTGTTGGTCCCGTTCCCCATAAAGAGTTCTGACTGATCTGAAACCCCAAAGACTGTCACTTTGGGGCATGGCTCCATCCTCACTCCCACAATCCTGGACGTCGCCTCAAAGAAGGCTGTCCAATACCCGGCAAGGCTGGGGCAAGCCCAGAACATGTGGGTGTGGTTGGCCGGGCCTCCCTGGCACCGTTCACATTTGTCCTCAACCTCTGGAAAGAACACGTTCATTCGGGTTCTGGTTAGGTGCGCTCTGTGCACCACCTGTAGCTGTGTTAGGCTCAGCCCTGCGCATGTGGAGGTGAAGTTCGCCCTGTGTAGTGCTCCGTCTGTAAAGTTTGCACTTTCTTCCCGTGTCTGTGTGGGTTTCCCCCGGGTGCTCTGGTTTCCTCTCACAGTCCAAAGATCTGCAGGTTAGGTGGATTGGCCATGCTAAATTGCCCCTTAGTGTCTAAAGATGTGTAGGTTTTTTTTTATTTTAGAGTGCCCAATTCATTTTTTCCAATTAAGGGGCAATTTAGCTTGTTCAATCCACCTACCTTGCACATCTTTGGGTTGTGGGGGCAAAACCCACGCAAACACAGGGAGAATGTACAAACTCCACACGGACAGTGACCCAGAGCCGGGATCGAACCTGGGACCTCGGCGCCGTGAGACTGCAGTGCTACCACTGCGCCACCGTGCTGCCCAAAGATGTGTAGGTTAAGGGGTTATTGGGATAGGGTGGGGAGTGGGCTTGGGTGGAATGCTCTTTCAGAGGATTGGTGCAGACTCAATGGGCTGAATGGCCTCATTCTGCACTGTAGCGGTTCTATGATTCTATGATCTTTATGCCTACTTACTCCTCTCCTTTTCCTTCTCTCATCCAGGAAGGAGAATACCTCCTCCAATAGTCACCCGCACAGGTCCCCACAGGTTTCCTTCCTTCCCTTGATCGCCCGCGTCCAGCTGTTCTTCCAATTTAATGAGTGTCCTGGTATCTGAGGCTACGTCGTTGTTTCCTTACGGAGGATGTTTGTGACCTGAATGTATCTCAGGTCATTTCCTCTTGGTAACTGGGACCTCTCTGTGAGCTCCACCGGGGCACTACTCTATCGTCCACGTACATGTCCCTGACCGTCAGTGTCCCCTCATCCTGTCTCCACCTTTTGAAGGTGGCGTCCATTATTGCGGGAGTAAACCTGTGGTTGTTGCAGATGGGGCCATGGTGGATATTTTGGTTAGGCTGAAGTGCTGCCTCAATGGGTACCACGTCCAGAGTGTAGCCACTACTACTGGGATCCTCGAGTGTTTGGCCGGGCGATGAGCGAGCGGCTGTGGCTAGGGCTCGGAGGGACGTCCTTATGCAGGAATTCTTCTCCATTCTCAGCCACTCTGTTCCAGGTTTCTTCACACATCCCCTCACTCTTTCTATGGTGGCCGCCCAGGGATAGAACTGTAGTTGTGAGAGGCCAGGCCTCCAATGTTCCTCGAGCAAACAGCAGTGGGGACAGCGAGCATCCCTGCCTTGTGCCTCTGTGCAGCTGGAAGTATTTAAAGCTGGTGGTGTTTGTCCGTACGCTCATCATGGGAGCATGGTAAAGTAGTTTCACTCTTGTCCGAACCTAAACCGTTCCAGTCCCTCTATGAGGTACTTAATTGAATTCTATTGAAGGCCTTTTCTGCTTCCAGGGAGGTGATTGTGTCTGGTGTTCTCTCCCTGGTTGGGGTCATTATCATGTTCAGCAGGCGCCTGGTGTTTGACGTTAGCTGCCTGCCCTTGACAAAGCCCGTCTGATCCTCTATGACTACCTCTGGCATGAAGCTCTGTAGCAGCCACGCCAGGGCCTTTGCCAGGAACTTTGCGCCTATGTTGAGTAGTAAGATGGACGTGCAGGACCCGCACTCAGTTGGGTCCTTGTACTTTTGGGTATCAGCGATATTGAGGCTTGTGCCAGTGTTGGTGGCAGGTGCCCCTCACTAGGGAGTCTGCTAACATGTCCCGCAAGTGTGGGACCAGTGCTGCTGCAAATTATTTGTAGAGGTCTGCTGGGAATCTATCTGGCCCCGGAGCCTTCCCCGCCTGCGTGGAGTTGATACTCTCCGTGAATTCTCCCAATTCTAATGGTGGTTCCAGACCCCATCTCCTATCTTCCCCCACCACCGGCATGTCCAGTCTGTCGAAGAACTGCTTCATCCCCAAGTCCCCTTTCGGGGGGGCTCGGTGGTGTTCAGCCCCTGGTAGAGGGTTGCAAAGGCTTTGTTAACCCTTTCTGGTGTGGTTACAATCCTACTGCTACTGTCCCTAACCTGGACTATTTCCCTTGTAGCTGCCTGCTTTCTCAGCTGGTGAGCCAGCACGCGGCAGGCTTTGTCTTCTTGTTCGTAAAATGTCCCCCATGTCTGGAGGAGCTGGTGCACTGCATTCCCAGCCAAGAGTAAGTCAAAGGCCATCTGTAGCTTTTTTCTCTCCGCGAGTAGTTCCACGGTCAGGGTCGAGGAGTACCATCGCTTTCCATCACAACAAAAAAGTTGATCTTAGTATGTACCCGGTGACCTGGGAGAAGAAGGAGAACTCTTTTTCCCCTGGGTGTGTGAACCTCCATGCCCCATTTATTCCATTCAATTCGTTTGCCACGTTTGATTTTTTTCCCTGACTTGAGGTGTGATCTCTCTGTCCGTGGGTCCTGGAGGCAGTTAAAGACCACCCCCCCACCCCCATGATGAATCGGTGTGTGTCTATGTCAGGGAAAGACCCCCCACCCCACAGCCACAGCCCTTGTCCCACCCAGCTCTTTCTTACCCACAGTCGGTCCTTCAACCTCAGGTGGGCCTCAAGTCTATATTGGCTTATAGACTTTTCAGATGGCCAAAGACTCTGGGGGCGGAATTCTCTGTCGGCCGACGCCAGAATTGGGAAACACGATTGGGCAGAGAATTGGTTTTACTCCAGATCGCAATTCTCCGGTGCCTTGACAGCGGCATCAATGCGTTCCACTCCTCACATATAGCAAACACCTTTGGCATATCATTAGCGGGTCCTGGGTTCTCCGGGGTTGCACGATTCTCCGCCTCCATTGGGTAAATTCCCGACGGCGCGGTTCACTTGTGCTTTTAAACATCATGAAACAGGTGCCGTGGCTGATGAGGGAGAGGTGGTACGGAAAGTGTCCAACATCGCCATAGTTTGCTGACAGTTGTGCCACTGGTCAGGGGGTTTCTGCCAGGGTCACGGGGGGAGTGGCAGGGCGTGGCCAGGAGGTGGGCTGTGGGGTTATAGAATCACAGAATTTACATTGCAGAAGGAGGCCATTTGGTTCAACGAGTCTGCACCAGCTCTTGGAAAGAGCACCCTACCTAAGCCCACACCTCCACCCCACCCCCATAACCCAGTAACCCCACCCAACACGAAGGGCAATTTAGCATGGCCAATCCACCTAACCTGCACATCTTTGGACTGTGGGAGGAAACCGGAGCACCCGGAGGAAACCCACGCAGACACAGGGAGAACGTGCAGACTCTACAGACAGTGACCCAAGCCAGGAACTGAACCCAGGTCCCTGGTGCTCTGAAGCACCAGTGCTAACCATTGTGTTATCATGCCCCCTATATCATTCCTTCTTGCAATACATTAAAAAAGAACAAGCTTTCTGTTTTTCACTTGCTCAGGTAATCTGATCCACAAATGTACCACCCTTTTTAGTTTCAAATAAAATGTTGCTCTTCCATTTCTCCTCTTAATTCCAACAAAAAGATCGGCTCTATTTCCCCTTTGTTTTCCTTAAGCTATAGCATTGTCTCTCTGTGTTCAAAGTGAACCTGCTGCCACGGTCCTTGATGATTTGTTGTATGTGCACCTTGCTTCTTAACCTGATCGGGCATGCACTGCAATATTGCCGATTTTCCAGGGGAGGAAATTTATGAACATCTTTGCAGGTGAAATGCGTGACTTTCAGGAAATAGGATTATGTTTGTGAACTAACAGCACTGAAAATGTTTAATCAGCCGAAAATCTCCTGGGTTCTGGCTGCTGTGACAATTATATTTCACACTGGGTAAAAAAAATCGTTTGAACTGTCACTGGCAAGATTGTTTACGTTGTGCTTTCAATTTTGCAGCAATTGAAGATGATGTAAAAATAAAATATTGAGGAAACGGGCAGGATCTGAAACTATTTTCTTTGGTCCCTGATCATCTGACATGCGCACACAGAGAGAACGTGCAGACTCCGCACAGACAGTGACCCAAGCCGGGAATCGAACCTGGGACCCTGGAACTGTGAAGCAACTGTGCCAACCACTATGCTATTGTGCTGCCCGGTCGGGGTGGACAGGCAGGGAACACCATTGCCTCAGCCTGCCAAGCAGCCATGCAGCTGCATACGCTGCTGACTGCCTAGTATGAATTTAGTGCCACAGGTCATATTGGTGTGCCCCCCAGGCCACCCCCCCAGTTGCCCTCTGGCCCCAGTCGACCCATCAGCGGGATGGGCGCGCTCCAGCACAACCAGTGCCATCTTGTTGGCTGGGGTGAGTGTGTGTGGGGAGTGGAGTGCTAATATGCGGCCGCAGCTTGTCAGCCTCCCGAGTGTCAATCCCGACCTCAGCGAATCCGACACGGTTTTTCTTTGAAATAGACCGTGTTCCACATTGGGCAGATGCTGGCCCCTCAATGGTCGCTGAATCAGTCAAGGTGCGGCGCCAGGTTTGCTGTCATTGAAATCCCCGAATCCTGCACTGGCATCAACACTAAGTCTCAGGAATGGAAAATCCCACTGTGGATCTTTTCACCAGGTTGTTAAGTCCCCTGATATTCCAGGAGATTATTCTGACAGGGGATTCTTTCCCCCCTCTCCTGTGTGGTCAACCATACTCACCTTGTGGATATGCCCCTGCCCTCCGGGCTTTCCTTTTGTTTAGAGGCCCTCCAAAATGGCGGTTTTCGGTAACCTTGTGTCCGTTGTCGCCATGTGTGACCTGCTGTAGCCAGCCTTCTACCCCTCCCCCACTACAGCCCCGACTAGCCCCCTGGGCCTGTCTGCCTCACTGCCCCCCACTCCCTCCCACAGACCCCTGCAGAATTCCACCCCACCCCCCACCCCCCCCCCGCCCCCCCCCAACCTGCTCCCCCTCTGCTTTCTCTCCCCCCCATTTCTCCCCATCTAGCGTTTTCTCCTCCCTGCTGCCAGGCACTCTCTCCCCGTCAGGAGTTGTGCTGCGGCCTTCCCTTCGCTCATATGTCCCTGTGCTAGCTCACCTGCTCGTGTGGTACCCTCCCCAGGAGTGATCCACAGTTTCCCTCAAACATTGTGTTTCTCTCCCCTCCTCTCCCCTCCTCACCCCTCCTCACCCCTTGCTGCGTCCTACAGCTCTCACCCTCTCCTTTCTGAGACTCATCGTTGTCAGATCGAAGACAAGGCAGAGCAGTTCTGTGCTGATAGTATCTCCTTTTTAAAAAAAGTTAGCGTACCCAATTCATTTTTTCCAATTAAGGGGCAATTTAGCGTGGCGAATCCACCTAGCCTGCACATCCTTTGGGTTGTGGGGGCGAAACCCACGCAAACGCGGGGAGAATTTGCAAACTCCACATGGACAGTGACCCAGAGCCGGGATCCAACCCAGGTCCTCGGCACCGCGAGGCAGCAGTGCTAGCCACTGTGCCACTGTGCTGCCCCGTATCTCCTTTTTTAACCAATGAGACTAGAGTTCTAATTCACTGCTGGTGTCATTGCTTTCCCAGCCCGAGCTTGTGCACAAATCCATCTGCTTCTGCCGGTGCGATGAAGTAGTGCTCCCTACCCTGGAAAGTTACCCAGTGTTTGGCGGGGTACAGCATCCCGAACCGCACATTGTTCTTGGAAAGGGCTGCTTTGGCTGTGTTAAATTCCACCCCGCGCTTGGCCAACTCTGCCCCAATGTCCTGGTTCACACGGAATGAGCGTCACTCCCACTTATAGGACCGTGTGTGTCTTACCCTAGTCCAGCATCTTTTCTTGGTCTTGGTACCGGTGCAGTTTTGCGATGATGGCCCGCGGCTGCTCCCGGCCTTGAGCTTTGGCCAAAGTGACCTGTGGGCTCTGTCTATGTCTGGGGCCTTGGGGAAGCTTTCCATACCAATAGGTTTTCCCAGCATCTGTGCCTTCTACATGCAGGGTTCCTGCTCTCGGTACCTTCGGTAGGTTTTGGTGGTGCAATCGATTCCCTTGGTCCTCGATCTTCGCCCTTAGTGTCTCTTGCTTCACCACCAACATTGCGATCTCCGTCTCCAGTGAAGGGATCCGGTCACTGTGGTTGGGCGGGGCCTTCTCCAGTTCTCTGATCGCCACCTCCTGTCTCTCTGGACACCGCCCTGTCCTTGCCAGCGCTGCTTGAAGGGGGACCAGTGCCTCCGCTACCGGCACTTTTACTGTCACATTCATTTCAAGTTTAATGGCGTCTTTGAGCACTTGGAGATCCTGTGTTAGGAGGTCCCTACATTTGTTTATGGGGGTAGCCTGACCTATATCCTGGCAGCCCATCCCGTTTGGGTTTGGCTGGATCCTCGTCACCCCACTTGTATTCCATTGCCTCAATCTTCCTCTCCAGATTTTTACTGGCTCGGCCATCTTCTCGGCTCCTCAGGTTGTTGTCTGGGAAAACGTCCGGTGGCGGCATGTAGGAGGTAGTCACACGTTGGGTGGCTCCTGCTCATGGTTTGATTTTTCAGAACTTTATGCCCGGTCCCAGGGACAATTTTTCAACAAATAAGTGCAGGAAGACATACGGGAGCAGGGGGATGTCCAAAAATCAGAAGAAAGCCGTCATGAAGAAGGGGTGAGTGAAGTTTCGCTGTTGAGCGAAAGGGTCAGCTCGGAACTGGAAGGAAGGTCCCGGTGAAGGAGGCGATTGGTCCGGTGAAGACAGCGGCGTCGAAGACACAGCCAAAGTGCGGGAGCAGGATGAGAAACTGGAAGGGGTGGAGGAGGCACAACACAGCATTCAGCTCACCTCGATGGGTGAGGGGTTGCAGAGGGTGGTGGAGGCCAACAAAGGTCTGCGAGTGAAGGTGGAGGACCTGGAAAACCGATCTAGGTGGCAAAATCTGAGGATTGTGGACCTGACTGTAGGGGTGGAGGGCCCATGGCCGACTGAGTACTTTGCCAAGGTGGTGGAGTTGTTGGGGGAGGGGGGTAGACCCCTCCCAGTACGAACTCAATTGGGCTCATCGGTCGTTGAGGTCTAAATTGAAGGCGAATGAGCCGCCGAGGGTGGTAATTATGTGTTTTCACAGGTCCCATGTGAAGGAGAAAGTCCTGAGTTGGATGGAACAGAAGTGAAAGGGGTGGAGCTGGTATATGCATACCAGAACTTACCCGTGGAGTTGGAGAGGAGGTGGGCAGCCTTCGGCCGAGTGAAGTTGGCACTGTACAGCAGTGGTATGTGGTTCGGTGTGGTGTATCCAGCAAAGTTGAGGGTGACCTGCAACTCCAAAGATGTTTACTTCGAGACGGTGGAAGCGGCGGAGGCTTTTGTGAAGGCAGGAGGATTGGGGCAGTAGTGAGAAGCAGGAGTCGGGAATTTCACCCGGCACCGCTGCTCGCCCCTCACCGGTCCGGGTTTTGGTGAGGGTTCGGCGGCGATCTTTTCATTGTAAACCTCTCGCGAATTCTCCCTTCGAGCTAGCACTTAGCCGCTGAAACGGCTACTCGGAAGATTTATTGATATATATCAGAGCTGAGTACGCCAGTGGGGAACATAATGGAACTTCTCCCAAGATTTATTTCTTTTTCAGGATATAAATTGAACATGGAAAAGAGTGAATATTTTGTGGTATCCCAGCCGGGGGGTGGGGCTGCCATTTCGCAGGGTAGCAACTCACTTCAGGTATTTGGGGGTGCAGGTGGCCCAGGATTGGGGGAGGGGGCTTGATAGGGACAACTTTACTAGCTTGGTGGGGAGGGTGAAAACGGATTTGGCAAGGTGGGACATCCTCCATCTGCCATTGGCAGTTCGGGTGCAAGCGATTAAAATGAATGTGCCGCAGCGACTTTTGTTTTTATTTCAGTCTGACGGTCTTTTTGCCCAAGGCATTCTTTCAGGAAGTGGACAAGTCAATCACCTCGTTTACTTTGGGGGTGGGCGGAAGGTAGCCAGGGTCAGGAAGGTGGTCCTCACAAATTTATTATATTATTATTGGGCGGCGAATGCGAAAAAGGTAAGGAGTTGGGTTGGAAGGGGAGAGTCCCGGGGTGGGTTAGAATGGAGGAGGGTCTGTGTAGGGGGTTGGGGTTGAGGGCACTGGCAACGGCCCCGCTCCCGATGGCCCCGGGTAAATACTCTGGGAGTCCGGTGGTGGTGGTGGCAACACTGAAGATTTGGAGGCAGCGCTTTAAGCTTGGGGCTGGGTCAGGGGAGATGCCGATCAGAGGGAATCATAGGTTTGAGCTGGGGAAGCTGGGCGGGAGGTTTCAGGGAGGAGAGGGGGATCAGGGTATTTTTAAAAATAAATGTTTTTTATTAGGTTTTCGAACATAGTGGCCGGGCGGAGAATCCCCGGGGGACGTGAGAATCGCGCCCCGCTGCCTTGATGCTGGCTTCCCCACTCTCTGGCGCCGTTTATCGGGTGGCGGGGGGGGATCGGTGGCACGCCAGTCGGGGGCTGTTGACAGCGCGCCCCCCACCGATTCTCCGGGCCCCGATGAGCCAAATGGCCGATGGGTTTGCCCGAGTCCCGCTGGCGTGGAGTACACACCTCTGACACGGCGGGACCTGGAAGGTGAGTGTGCGGGGGTCGTCCTGGAAGGGGGGGGGGCGGGGACATCTGACCCCGAGGGGCCCCTATGGTGGCCTGGCCCGTGATCGGGAATACGCATGGCCGTTCCGCGCATGCGCGTGAATACGCCTGCTGCTCCGCGCATGCGCAGACTCGTGAGGGCCATTCCCTGCAGGCTGGAGTTGCGGGGACGTCTCCGGCGGCAACCTAGCCCCCTAGAAAGGTGAGAATTCCTCACTTTCGAGGGCCATAGACACCGGAGTCGTTGACGCCGGTTTTCACGGCGGCGTGGGGAAATAGCCCCATTCTTACAGAATCCCGCCCAGTGTATTTAGAGATGTACACACAAGAGAAAGGAAAAGCTAAGAAGATATTGTACACAAGATAAAAACAACAATGCTATATAGTTAGCAAAATCACCTGACTAACAAGTAACGAAAAACATGTCGTTGTGGGGGTGGGGGGGGGGGGGGGGGGGGGGGGGGGGGGGACTGGGGGGGTATATGTACATCGAGGTACTGAGGAGACAATTACACCACATCTGTATGCCCATCTTGTGCATCCTTTCATCTTGATACATTTTTTTTGTCCAGTACAGAGAGATTGAACACACCCTCAGCAATACGAAAATGGATCTCCCCCTGTACTTTCTTACTCTCTGTTACTGTGTTTGCTGTGGTTGTTGTTGTTTCCTGTGTTTCCTTCCAGTTGGTGTTCCCATGTCCTCCCCCCCCCCCCAACTCTGGTTCCCCTCTATTGCCCTGTGCCTCCTCCCCCTTTGCCACCCCCCTCCTTCCCTGCAGTTCACCTTTCTTTTCTCTTGAGTTTGCTATCCCCTTGCACTGCTCCCCCTCCCCCCCCCCCCCCCCCCCCCCCCCCCCATCCCTCCTTCTCACGCCTTGGCTACTTTCCCCTGGCTCTTGGCTGCTTGATTATTCTTTAGCTTATTCGTTGGCTACAAACAGGTCCTGGAATAATTGGGTGAATGGCTCCCACGTGGGGCTGCTGGCAGGACAGGCGGCCAGACGCCGGAGAAAATGGCGGCAGCAGCGTCAACAGAGACTTGAGGCAGCGGCCCATGTGCAGGGCCCTGCCCCACACCCTAAGGAGCCGGCCGGCCATCAGACCAGGGAGGGACCCAGAGGGAGCGACCAGCAGCAACCCAAGGTGTATAGGCATCGCTGGACTTTCAAACAGATAACGGACATCATGTGACGCAGGAGGCTCCGCCTCAACAAGGGGACAGTGCGGTGCCTGTGCCATGTCCTCGCGGTTCTGATATCTCGGCCGCTCTGGTGATGCACTGCAGTACATCCCCAGAAGGTTGCCCACTTTGTCTTGGTCTACTCCACAACCTGGCACAGCAATGGGGCGACATGCTGGAGGAGGAGGAACATGTGACCACCTCTGAGGATGAGGAGGAGGAGGACAAGAAGGCGCCGGACTAGGAGGAACTGGAGGATATGCCCGGGGAGGACCCGCTGGACAGGGGGCAGCGGCAAGGGTACGGCAAAGCCTGGAGGGCCAGGGAGGCCCTCATCTACGGCCACCACATATGTCATCGCCTCGGTGATCTTCCACCTCCTTCACCCTTCCCCTCTCTCCCTCCTTCCCACTTCCTCACCCATCCCTCAGCCTTCCCCTTCCCCCTCCATCTCCTTCCTTCGCCACACTGCTCACTATCTCCTTCCTTTCCTGCCATTCCTCTCCACCCCTTGCCCCCTTCCCTATACATGGTGTGCCTTGGGGGATGGGGGATGAGGCATCCAGGACCTCTATGTCCGGGGAGCTGGGGATCGTTGACCTTCTTACGCCATTGGGTTCCCGTCCCCCTGGTGAGACTACCCGAGCTGACGTCCGCTGCCCCTTCCTCCCAGGCGGCACTGGCTGCCCTGTGGCTGATCCTCTGAGACCCTCGGGGGAACAGGGCATTCTGCCTGATTTCGACCACATCCAACAGTCTGGCCAGGTCAGCATCCCTGAATCATGGGGTTGTCTCCTCGGTAACATGGTTGCGAGCTGAGTGGGTTGTCTGTGCAGGATGGGTTTAAGTGCTGCTCTCCCTTGTTGCAGAAAGCTGCCGAGCATGGTCCTGGTGAATCAGCCGGCTGGCCAGTCATTTATGGCGTGAAGCCCATGGGACCTCATTAAATGTCCAATTTATAATGGTGACAGCCTCGCTAGGCCGAGCGTCGGCAAGCTCACGACAGTTGCCGTTCACTACCACACTTAGGAACTTTTTGGATAAATTTTGCCTTTGGATACCTTCCTGTTATATCATGCCCAGAGTAAAACACTATCTATAATGACTCATCGTGTGAGATATTTTTATATTTCGAATCTATGCTCTCTTTGAACCTGATTACCAATTTCTCGTTGAATTTAGGGCGGTTTTGGCAGCATGGTGGCGCAGTGGTTAGCACTGCTGCCTCAAAGCACTGAGGACCCGGGTTCGAATCCCGGCCCTGGGTCACTGTCCGTGTGGAGTTTGCACATTCTCCCCCTGTCTGCGTGGGTCTCACCCCCATAACCCTGAGATATGCAGGGTTTTTTCTCAATCAAGGGGCCACGCTAAATTGCCCCTTAATTGGGGAAAAAAAGAATTGCGTACTCTAAATTTATTTTTAAAGTTTTGTTGACGTTTGTTCACTCAGCACAAATGTCCTACAGAATTCCTACAGGCCCAGAACTTGGCCCATAAGACCTTCATTCCTTGAATCTGGGTTAGGTTTCAATCCTAGTGGCAGAGGTGTCCATGTCTGGCTGGTTGTAGTGCCAGTTCTCTCACCTCCTAGTCCAGATCACATTGAGAATCTATGGGAGGAATCTTGTGCCCTCTCCCATGTGGGTTTGCTGCTGGTGGGAAACATTTAATCAGGCAGGAGGACCAGCGACGATCTTAGGCCTCAGGTGGATGTCGTACCAGTAGCTGCCACCAGCTCCCAGTGGTGCTGCACTGTGATGCGCTATCAATCGTACTGAAGACTCGAATGGGTACAATAGAGGCTTTATTACAGTTAGATGTTTATCCTCCGACTGCAGCTGGTAGAATGGCTGCTCAGGAGAACTCATGCATATTTATACGGCTCCTTGTGGGCGGAGCTAGCCGGCAGGGGCTACCAGCGAACCTGTAGCACAGGTACTACTGTACATCTCCTAATACAGGCACACACACAATTACACAGTGGATCACCACACACTGCAATAGATCTCTGATAGGTTGGCAGCTCTCAGTAGGCAGGACTTTTTACTCCCGGGCCCTTAATCCTGGGAGACAGACCACTGTGTTTGAGTGAAACAAGTTGTGGTGGGTTTTCCTGAAAAGAAGTGACATGGGGCTCTTGCCAGCTCCTCAGGCAGTGGAAAGACCTCTGTTGCCTCTGTAAGATACCACCCATGGTGTTATGAGCAACATGAAGAAATAGAGATGTTTTGCTGAAGTCAAGGATCCATTTATTGTTTAGTGCACAAAGTTGGATAATCAGTCTGAATTTACATTGCAGATAGAATGAATTCAATGTTACAATCTGCTGAATGGGTGAGAAACAGACGCTTAAAATGAGCAATTATCATGGAAACGTTAATTTGTCAACATCAGGTTCCAGCTGGAGAAAAGAGACAGTAATTTGAGCTGCTAGTAATATCATTGAGGCTATAGCTTTGTTGGAGTGAGTTCACATGTTTCTGAACATTTATTGATGGTCCAAGTAGTTGGGCAGGTATCACTGGAGCTGGTGTTCAGAACTGTACCTTCTCAGCTCCAGTCTCTGGCCATAGTAAGCCTGTTCTGGAGTGATATTCTTTTCAAAACTGGTGGCCAATGACCACCCATCCACCCATGGGCAAGTTCCTCAACTCAGTCTGTTTGGATGAGCAAGTTCCCTCAGCACAATCTGTTTTGTGGCAGGCTTGATAGACCAGCTAGTCTTTTCCATCAATTGTGTATGTTTGTTCACATGTTTGTATGTCCATATGTTTGTATTTTTGTATGTATGTATGTTCATATGTTTGCATGTTCATATGTTTGGATTTTTGCTTGCCAATATGTTAATTTGTTTGTATTTTGTATGTCCATATGTTTGCATGTTCGTATGCTTGTATCTTCGTATGTTCATGTTTGTAATTTTGTATGTCTGTGTGTTCGTATGTTTGTATGTTCATATATTTGTATTTTTTTCCAATTATGTGGCAATTTAGCATGGCCAATCCATCTACACTGCACATCTTTGGGTTGTGGGGGCGAAACCCACGCAAACATGGGGAGAATGTGCAAACTCCACACGGACAGTGACCCAGGGCTGGTATTGAACCTGGGTCCTCGGCGCCGTGAGGCAGCATATGCTTGTATTTTTGTATGTCTGTATATTTGTATGTTCATATGTCTGTATGGGGTACATTGAGAAGCCTGGACTTGGTTGATGGAAGAATCTGCGGAGCAACATTTGAGCAACACAATGTTTGAGATTGTGGAAATTCTGATATAAAACCCTGCAATAACCTGTTATAAATAGTGGATCATTTGTAAGCAAGCAAATACACTGCTCCATCATTCATGTATTTACAAACTAATACTGACTTTCATACTTTTTACTGTTTCGAAGGAATTTTGAGACATTTTCAGAATTGGTGAGGCTTCTCATAGACACATGTAGAGGTGAATACATATAGTGCTCTGTTAACATTTTTTATCAGTTCGCAGGAATAATAAAATATGAAAGTAATGGGGCACATGTACAGATATAGACACACGTAGAGACACAGCATGGATGCAGACCCAACAACACAGACACAAGCAGAGAAACACACACGCAAACAGACATACATGCCCAGATGATGTACAAGAACACATACCGTACCTATGTATGGTACAATGGTATGATCAGCTAATTGAATGTTGCTTGAACTCGAACTCAAGCAGACCTCACTCTGTTGCTGATTGTGTCTCCTTGTGCTGATGACTCTGACTGTGTCTGACTGTGTCCAACTGTATCAGATTGTATCTGACTGTGTCTGACTGTAGACTGGCAGGGTAGTAACTAGTGTAGATAAGAGCAGCAATTTACAAAGGGACATAGACACATTAAACAAGAAGGCAAAACTATGGCAAATTGATTTGGTGTGGGCAAGTGTGAGGTCATCCACTTTTAACTTAAGAGAAAAATCAAAGTATTTTGTAAATAGTGAGTAAGTAGGAGTTGTAGAGGAGCAAAGAGTTTTGGGAGGCTAGGTACACAAATCATATAAAGCCAATCGGCAAGTCCAAAACCAATAATCGTAAAGGCTAATGGAATGTTAGCCTTTATCTGATGAGAGCTGGGAATATAAAGGAATGGAAATTATGGTACAATTGCATAAAGCTCTGGTTAGATCCCATCCGGAGGACCATGTTCAATTACTGGGTATCACACCTCAGCGCAGTGCAGCGTAGAATGATATCAGGGCTAAAAGGGTTAAATTGTGAGGACAGGTCAGATAAACATCGCTGGTATTCCCTTTAGTATAGAAGACAGGGATGAGGGAGAAAAGGGGTGAAAGAAAGAGGAATGGAATGAAAGACTGAAAGAGGGGAGACAGAGGATATGGAAGGAGAGAGAGAGCGGAGAAAAAGAAAGAAAAAAGGAAAGTGGAGAGGGTTATTCTCAACTCATGGAGTAACTGATTGGAGATTTCTGGTCTTAGCTCACCCACAGAAAACTGGCTAGGGAGGGGTGTTGAGAAAGAAATAGTGAAAAGTGCCTTGAAAGAGGGATATTCAGCCTCAATTAACAGGATTCCCACTCCCACCTCATGTATGTAAATGCGGCAAGCCTGGCTAAACTGCAATGGAGCCTCAGCCTCTGGCAGGATTTGTCCGTTCCACCTTTGCTCATGTGTGATGGAGGTTAAGTTGTACCTTGTTTTTGCATAATTTCTGAAATGCTACAGTACTGCACAAACGTGCATCCTACTACAAACGTGGAGAGAATTCAAATGACACCCAAAGTCTGTTAATGGCTTTTACATCAACTCGATGAGGCAAGGAGAAATAAGGAACAGAGCTATGTCCCATTGGGGGCCTTCCTGGGTTGGCTCAGCCCTCTTCAGGAATAGCCTCAGTTACATTCCTGGTGAGTTTTAAATGGGTTTATGAGACATTGTGTTATGTGCGGTAGCCAATGTGGTTCCCTCGCCTTCTTCCAGAGCTGAGTTTAGGAGGTTCCATGTTCACATATTCATTGCTTTGTTCTTCTTGGTTCTTTTTCAACATCTGAAGAAGAAGATAATAGAGAAAGGAAGACTTTGTAAATCCAAGTAGCTTCAATCAACACAACTGTGGTTTGAACATAAGGTGGTCCTTCAGCCCCACGAGACGACAGCTGGGCAGATTTGCACCATCTCTTGCCATTTTGGATTTAGGTTCGTGACCTTTACCTAAAAAATTACATCAAATTCAAACTGAAGAGATCCCTATTTAGTATGGAGCTAAGCTCTCGCTGGGTGGCCACAGTTTATAATGAATTGGCCGGTCCCAGCTCAGAGTAGGGGGTACAGATGCTACAATCATTCCAAATGTGCAGGAACGTAGGAACAGGAGGAGCCCATTCAGCCCCTCAGACCTGCTACATCATTCTGCTAGATTAAGGCTGATCTGCACCTCAACTCCATTTTCCTGCTTTAGATCCATCTTCCTTCCCTTACTTCATAATAATCTATCAATTGAAGCTCCAATTGAACCAACATCCACATTCTCTTTGGGGAGAGAGATCCAGATTTCCCCTTGCTGCCCTGTGAAAGAGTGTTTCCTGATTCAGCTCCCAGACGACCTAACTCCAATTTGAAGGTTTTGCCCCTTGCTCCAGATTTCCATATCAGAGGAAATTGTCTCTACTTCTGTCCTATCAAACCCTAAAAAAATGTAACCACCTTGATTAGAACACCTTCACCTTCTAAACTCAAATAAATAGTTTATACATAAACTATCCTCATACTTCAACCCTTTAAGTCTCAGTGGAATTCTGGTAAATCTGTGCTACAATCCATCCAAGCCTAATATACCTTCCCTGAACTCCAGAATTAAATGCTACATTTCAGATGGGATTTGGCTGAGGCCATTTGTAGCATAATTTCTGGCTCTTTAGATAAAGACCAACATTCATTAATTAGCCTGCTGATTGATTTTATTAATGCTGTCTACTGGCTTTTAATGAATTGTGCACTTGAACTCCCAAATCTGAATTATTTTCCATGTTCCCTCATTTCTCATCATGGGCGGGATTCTCTGATCCTGAGGCTAAGTGTTCACGCCGTCGAAAATGCCGTCTCGTTTCTCGACGGCATCAACATGCCCTCTGGAGCAGCGAATCTGACCCCTACAGGGGACCAGCACGGCACTGGAGCGACCCACGCCGCTCCAGCTGCCAATACCAGCGTCAGATGGGCGCCGCGGGTCTGCGCATGCGCAGTGGGACCGGCGCGATTGCACGCATGTGCAGTGGCTCCCTTCTCCACGCCGCCCTGACGCAACATGGCGTAGGGCTATAGGGGCCGGCGTAAACCAAAAGAGGCCCCCAGCCTGAGATGCCGGCCCGCCGATCGGTAGGCCCCGATCGCGGGCCAGGCCATAGCGGAGGCCCTCCCCTGGGGTCGGAGCCCCTCCCCCCTCCCCCCTCCCCCCCCCCCACCAGGCCGCCCCCCCCGGATGGATGCACGCTGAGGTCCCGCCGGGTAAGACCACACGTGGACGGCGGCGGTGGGACTCGGATTTTTTTTACGGCCACTCGGCCCATCCTGGGCGGAGAATCGCCCGGGGGGGGGGGGGGGGGCGCGTAGAGCGGCCCCCGGCCAGCACCGCGCCGGCGCCAATGGCGCCGATTCTCTGCTCTCCAGAGAATCGGCGGACCGGCATCGGGGTGGGGTTTCGCGATTTGCGCCCGGCCCAACGTGTCTCCGGCCGTCCAGTGCTGAGAGAATCCCGCCACAATTCTTTGTTTTTCAAATTATTCTGTGGAACATCGGCATCGCTGGTTAGACCACCATTTAATACCCATCCCAAATTGTTTTTCAGAAGGTAAATCCACAGTGCTGTCGGGGAGGGAGTTCCAGGATTTTGACCCAGCGACAGTGAAGGAACGGCGATACACAGTGTCTAGCACCGCTGTTCACAGCGTCAGGGACCCGGATTCAATTTCGGCTTCAGGTGACTGCGTGGAGTTTGCACTTTCTCCTTGTGTCTGCGTAGATTTCCTCCGGGTCCTCCAGTTTTCTCTCACAGTCCAAAGATGTGCAGGTTAGGTGGATTGGCCATGCTAAATTGCCCCTCAGTGTCCAAGGATGTATAGATTAGGTTACTAAGACATGGGTATAGGCTGGAGTGGATCGGTGCAGACTTGATGGGCCAAATGGCCCCCTTCTGCCTCCTTCTGGGATTCTATGATTCCATATTTCCAATGCCAGGATGGTGAGCGGCTTGGAGGGGCACCTCCAGGTGGTGGTGTTCCTATGTGACTGCTGCTCTGGCACGTCTAGATGGTAGCAGCCATGGGTTTGGAAGGTGTTGCCCAAAGACTTTTTAGGTTTTAAAAATGTAGGATCTTTGATTTTTAAACAATGCCTGCCGAAATATGGGCGAAGCAATAATTAAGATAAAGAATATATATTGTATAATATTGAAGAATTAACAGATACTTTAGCATTCAGCTTACACAAATTGATACACCTCAAACACGATTCTTATAAAATTCATAAGGTAATTTAAAATTGTTGCTATTGAGAAATTTTCTTACAGAACTAACACAAATGTTACATTGCGTCCACATGATAATGTAGCATTCCATCACCCACCAGAGTAGAATGAACTTGCCTGCAGACTGGAAAAGGGAAACCTATGTAGCGGAATGGGGTTTGGGAACCAGCTGTTAATGTGCTGGAGAAGGATAAAATGCAGAAAGAAATGTAAAAGAGAAAGTCAATTGGCGAAATGGGTAAGAAGCAGGTCCCTGTGTAGTACTGAGGCATCGTAATACCTCTTGGTGACACAAACAGGGAGGAAGTTCCTGATTGGTGCCCTTCCTGGGAAATGGGTGTGGCTAAGGGGGGCCTGGAGGCAGGGGAAGCCGACAAAAGAAACCCTGGACACAAGATGTGAGCTTCAGCAGAAAAAAGAGAGAGAAAGCAGCAAGCAAGAGAAAGCAAACAGTGAAACATAGAAAATCGGAGCAGGACCAGGAGGAGGCCATTCAGCCCTTCAAGCTTGCTCTGCCATTCATTACGATCATGGCTGACCATCCAACTCAGTAGCCTGATCCCACCATCGCCCCAAATCCTTTGATCCCCTTCGCCCCAAGTGCTATAAATCTAACTGCTGCTTGAAAACATATGTTTTGGACTCAACTACTTTGTGCGGCAAAGAATTCCACAGGCTCACCACTCTCTGGGTGAAGACATTTCTCCTCACCTCTGTCCTAAATGATCTATCCCGTAACCTCAGAATGGGACCCCTGGTACTAGACTCCCCCACCATCAGGTACATCCTTCCTGCATCAACCTTGTCTTAGTTCTATTAGAATTTTATATGTTTCGATGAAATTCCCCCTCATAGGACATGTATGCAGGGCACATCAGTGTAATAGTCATATTATTGTTCGTGAGATCAAGTGAAACACGGGTTCAATTTCCCTGTGACAACTTGAGAATTTGGACTCAGTGAATAAAAGTTTTAGAAATTAAAACCAGCATAGGTGACCATAAAGCTGCTGGATTCTTATAAGAACCCAACTGGTTTTTTAATGTCACTGAGGGAAGGAATCATGCCATCAATAGCTTGCTTCCAGACCCACACCAATGTAGTTACTCTTAATTTCCCTCTTAAGTGCCCAACAGGCCACATACAGGAATATAAGAACAGGAGTAGGCCATTCAGCCCCTCGAGCCTGTCCCACCATTCAATGACATCATGGCTGATCTGTGACCTAACTCCATGGGCTGGATTCTTCGCCCTGCCGCGCCACATTTCTACCCCGACCCGCCGGCGGGATTCTCTGTTACGCCGGCCGGTCAATGGGGCTTCCCATTGTGGGGCAGGCCCACGCCGTCGGGAAACCCCCGGGCAGCGGCAAAATGGAGAATCACCCTGGCGGAGAATGCTGTCCCACATACCTCTCTTCGGCCCATATCCCTTACATCTTTGCTCAACAAAAATCTATCTATCTCAGATTTAACATTAACAACTGTTCTAGCTTCAGCTGCTGTTTGTGGGAGAGATTGCCAAACCTCCACCATCCTTTGAGTGAAGACGTTCTTTCTAACATCTCTCCTGAACGGTCTAGTCCTAATTTTTAGACTACGTCCCCTAGTTTTAAAATCTCCAACCAGTGGAAATAGTTTATCTTCATCTATCCTGTTCTTCACTGTTAATATCTTGAAGACTTTGATCAGATCACCCCTCAACCTTCTAAATGCCAAGCAAAAACAGGCCTAATTTGTGTCATGTCTCCTCGTATCTCACCCTGTAATCCAGCTATCATTTATTTACACCGATGTTGTACTCCCTCCAAGGCCAATATGTCCTTCATGAGGTGTGATGCCCAGACTTCTCACAGTACTCCAAGTGGGGTCTAACCAGGGTTTTGTATAGCTGCAGCATAACTTCTGTGTCTTTATAATCCAATCCTCTGGATATAAAAGCCAGCATTCCACTCAGGTATCAGTGGTTTGAGGAGGATGGTCACCATCTTCACATGGGTGACTGGAGAAGGGTAATTGATGTTAGCCTTGCCAGTGATGTGAAATGAAATGAAATGAAAATCGCTTATTGGCACAAGTAGGCTTCAAATGAAGTTACTGTGAAAAGCCCCTCGTCGCCACAGTCCAGCGCCTGTTCGGGGAGGCTGGTACGGGAATTGAACCGTGCTGCTGGCCTGCCTTGGTCTGCTTTCGAAGCCAGCGATTTAGCCCTGTGCTAAACCAGCCCCTGAACACCCTGAAGATTAATCTTTGGGAATGCCACCTTGGGGGAGGGGGTGGTGTTTGGGGGGGATGGCACAGAGTGTTGAGAGATTGGGATAGTCCAGCTGAGACGTACTTGCCTTGCCTTGGGCCTGTCTCCCAGCGCTGGCCAGTCCATGTAGCAGTAGCGGGTTCGTCAGAATTGTGAATCAGTTCACATTTCATGTCAACTGCCTCCTTCATCCTGAGAATGCAAGCGGTGGTACCAAGAGGCTGTGGAGGGGGAATTAAACACAGAGCGGAGAAACACATTAACACGACAAAACGCAACGGAGGGACAGACAGAAAGAACAGAGCACGAGGAATGGTAAGGGGCAAGATGAGAGAAAGAGGGCTGGAGAGAAGCGAGAGTGGAGTTTGTTGAGTTGTGTGAGTGTGAAAAGCGAGATCAAGGAGGGAGAGATGCCCCTCAGTATTTCACTGACACCTTGAGCAATGGATGGAGGCTTCAACTCCATTCCTGTCTATTTTGTTTGAAGTCAATGCACACATTGCTTGTGAAGGATTCCTTGGGGTTGTGCTCCATTGTTGTGTTTATGCTGGGAGATCTATGGGTTTGAGGGCTCTTGGTTGGGTTGGTGGAGGGATTGGAGGACCTTCCACCACTGCTCCTCTTAGCTGGGTGCATGTCTTCCTTTGTCTCTGTCACTTGCTGACTTTCTCCTCCATGGAGATGGACTGAGTGATGTGGGAAACAGGTCCCTGGTCCCTGCTACTTTGACCTTTTCCAGTTTCTCTCAGAGTCTCTTTCTCTCACTTCTTTCTGTCTCTCTACCTCTTTCTATCTCTGTCTGTCTCTCTAGCTACCTGTTTCTCTGCCTTTCTTTTTCTCTTACCATCTGTACCTCTGTCCATGACTATCGGTTTCTGTCTGTCTCTCACTGCCTTTTTTAATGTCAGGTATGTTAGGGATAAAGTGAGGGATAGGGTGTGGAGGTGGGTAGGTACTGTTGGGGATAGGGTGAGGAACTGGGATTGGGAAAGAGGGAGGTGCTGGCATGGGGGAGAGGCTGAGGGATTGCAGGAGAAGGCGAGAGGGTTGAGGAGGGGTCAAGGGGAGTTTGGGGAAAAGATAGGGGGTGGGGTTGGGGAGCAAGTGAGGGAGGTTGGAGAGAGGGTGAGGAAGTGGGGTTGGGGAGAGAGTGAGGGCGGTTGGAGAGAGGGTGAGGAGGTGGGGTTGGGAGAGAGTGAGGGAGGTTGGAGAGAGGGTGAGGGAGTGGGGTTGGGGAGAGAGTGAGGGTGGTTGGAGAGAGGGTGAGGGGGTGGGGTTGGGGAGAGAGTGAGGGAGGTTGGAGAGAGGGTGAGGGGGTGGGGTTGGGAAATAGTGAGGGCGGTTGGAGAGAGGGTGAGGAGGTGGGGTTGGGGAGAGAGTGAGGGCGGTTGGAGAGAGGGTGAGGAGGTGGGGTTGGGAGAGAGTGAGGGAGGTTGGAGAGAGGGTGAGGGAGTGGGGTTGGGGAGAGAGTGAGGGCGGTTGGAGAGAGGGTGAGGGGGTGGGGTTGGGAGAGAGTGAGGGCGGTTGGAGAGAGGGTGAGGGGGTGGGGTTGGGAGAGAGTGAGGGCGGTTGGAGAGAGGGTGAGGAGGTGGGATTGGGGAGAGAGTGAGGGCGGTTGGAGAGAGGGTGAGGAGGTGGGGTTGGGGAGAGAGTGAGGGCGGTTGGAGAGAGGGTGAGGAGGTGGGGTTGGGAGAGACTGAGGGAGGTTGGAGAGAAGGTGAGGAGATGGGGTTGGGGAGAGAGTGAGGGAGGTTGGAGAGAGGGTGAGGGGGTGGGGTTGGGGAGAGAGTGAGGGAGGTTGGAGAGAGGGTGAGGAGGTGGGGTTGGGAGAGACTGAGGGAGGTTGGAGAGAGGGTGAGGAGGTGGGGTTGGGGAGAGAGTGAGGGCGGTTGGAGAGAGGGTGAGGGGGTGGGGTTGGGAGAGAGTGAGGGAGGTTGGAGAGAGGGTGAGGAGGTGGGATTGGGGAGAGAGTGAGGGCGGTTGGAGAGAGGGTGAGGGGGTGGGGTTGGGAGAGAGTGAGGGAGGTTGGAGAGAGGGTGAGGAGGTGGGATTGGGGAGAGAGTGAGGGCGGTTGGAGAGAGGGTGAGGGGGTGGGGTTGGGAGAGAGTGAGGGAGGTTGGAGAGAGGGTGAGGAGGTGGGATTGGGGAGAGAGTGAGGGCGGTTGGAGAGAGGGTGAGGAGGTGGGGTTGGGGAGAGAGTGAGGGCGGTTGGAGAGAGGGTGAGGAGGTGGGGTTGGGAGAGACTGAGGGAGGTTGGAGAGAGGGTGAGGAGGTGGGGTTGGGGAGAGAGTGAGGGTGGTTGGAGAGAGGGTGAGGGGGTGGGGTTGGGGAGAGAGTGAGGGCGGTTGGAGAGAGGGTGAGGGAGTGGGGTTGGGGAGAGAGTGAGGGCGGTTGGAGAGAGGGTGAGGAGGTGGGGTTGGGAGAGACTGAGGGAGGTTGGAGAGAGGGTGAGGAGGTGGGGTTGGGGAGAGAGTGAGGGTGGTTGGAGAGAGGGTGAGGAGGTGGGGTTGGGGAGAGAGTGAGGGCGGTTGGAGAGAGGGTGAGGAGGTGGGGTTGGGGAGAGAGTGAGGGCGGTTGGAGAGAGGGTGAGGGGGTGGGGTTGGGGAGAGAGTGAGGGAGGTTGGAGAGGGTGAGGAGGTGGGGTTGGAGAGAGGGTGAGGGGGTGGGGTTGGGGAGAGAGTGAGGGTGGTTGGAGAGAGGGTGAGGTGGGGTTGGGGAGAGAGTGAGGGAGGTTGGAGAGAGGGTGAGGGGGTGGGGTTGGGGAGAGAGTGAGGGAGGTTGGAGAGAGGGTGAGGAGGTGGGGTTGGGGAGAGAGTGAGGGAGGTTGGAGAGAGGGTGAGGGGGTGGGGTTGGGGAGAGAGTGAGGGAGGTTGGAGAGAGGGTGAGGAGGTGGGGTTGGGGAGAGAGTGAGGGAGGTTGGAGAGAGGGTGAGGAGGTGGGGTTGGGGAGAGAGTGAGGGAGGTTGGAGAGAGGGTGAGGGGGTGGGGTTGGGGAGAGAGTGAGGGAGGTTGGAGAGAGGGTAAGGAGGTGGGGTTGGGGAGAGAGTGAGGGAGGTTGGAGAGAGGGTGAGTGGGTTGAAGTGGGGGAGAGAGTGAGGGAGATTGGAGAGAGGGTGAGGAGGTGGGGTTGGGAGAGAGTGAGGGACCTGGTGGAGGGGGTGAGCGGGTTGAAGTGGGGGAAGAGGACAGCTACATGAAGTTGTGGGTTAGAGTCTGCTTGATAACCTGTCCTTGATATTTGACAGCTTGTACACTGCACTAGATAAGCTGTCTTCAGTGTTTGCTAACCTATATTCAATACTCAATAATGTGTATGTGCTACTTGATATGCTGCACCCAATACCTGGTAGTTTGTAGTTGATACTCATTAAGCTGTACTCAACTCTCAGTAACCAGTGTCTGGTAACCTGTACTTGATACCCTGTAATTTTAACTTGGTAACCTGTCTGATGAAATTAGACTTGGCATGTACTCGATACCCTGTACTCAGTAGCCTGTATGCAACTCTTGGTTACTTGGTAGTTGGTACTCAGAGAAGCCAAGCTTGGTTATGCCAGTTCCAGAGAGCATTCCCAAGCCTTGTGATACTTACCCAGTGCAGGCAGGTAATGAAGACACTGTATAAGATGAAGATTGCAGTGAATGCCAGGACAATCAGGGTGGTTTGAGTGAATTGACCACATCGTTTAATCTCTGAAACAGACAGGGTAATGTTAGCACAGCTTTCTACCCAGACAGCACTCCTGCAGTGACACAGAAAGCATTGCCTTAGAGCATTGAAATATCAGAACCCTAATTCTCGCAGATACTAGCTCAGTGACACAGACTACACAGGAAACCCATTGATTCAATCCCAAAAAGGTTTTGCCTTTTCTTTCACCCTGGGCTGGATTCTCCGATTTTGAGGCTATGTCTACACACCGGCATGGGAACGGTGGTGTTTTATGACAGAAGAAATGGCGCAAAACTGCCACTGATTCTCTGTTTGGCTGGGGGCTCGCAGGAAGGTAGCGTAGAGCACGCGGCTCTAGCTGCTGATAAGGCCGGCAAATTGCCGAGTCTGAGGCCATGCGTGTGTACGGCGGTGGCCTGCAGCGGCACGCTGTGCGACATGGTGCCGGCCGCTCGCGGACCCGGCCTGCGAAATAGTGCACTCCCTTTGGCCGGCTCGCTTGCCCCTGACCATCCCCCCCCACAGTGCCCCCAGCCCCTGGCGACGTTGCCCCTGTCTGCGGATCAGTCCTCCCCCGACTGTCGAGGCGCTGGACTGAGTCCCATAGCCGCCACGCCGAGTTCCCGACGGATGAGAGACCCACGCCATCGGGAACTCGGCCAGTCGGGAGCGGAGCATCGGGGGCGGGCCTCAGGCAACGTAGTCTCCGAGTATGCTGCTTTGGAGGGGGCGGAGCATCGCAAAAGCGGCGCCGCCCCCGATTTGGTCGGGAACTTTGATTCTCCAGCTGATTGGCGAACACGATTTCGGCATCGCCGACCAGGGAATCCAGACCACTATGTTTTTCCTCTTGTTCCCAACTTGTCTCATTCTCTCTTTCTCTTACTTTTGCTCTTACTCTTTCTCTATTTGTTCTGTCTTCTTTCTCTCACTTCTCATCTTTTTCTCACTCTTTCTCCCCTCTGGTTCAGCCTTTCTTTGCCTCCATCTTTCCCTCTCAAAACCACACATTATCCTGTCGTGGAGCTATAATCACTGATCTTTCACTTTTGCTGAGTCAAAATCCTGGAACTCCCTCCCTGACAACACAGTGGGTGCACCTACACCATATAGACTCAAGGAGGCAGCTCACCACCACCTTCTCGTGGACAGTAAATCTCGGCCGAGCCAGCAATTCCCAAGATCTCCGGATCTGTCTTCCTGCTCTCCTCTGCTCTTCCTTGTCTCCTCTCTCTCTCTGTTCTCAGTTTCTGACTCCCCTTTCTGCCTCTCTCATCCTCTCTGGTTTGGCTATGTTAACAATTCTTCCCTTTTAAAAGGTCTTCAGAAGCAGTTTGTACCCAATCTCCCCTCTCCATGTTTGTATAATGTGGATCAGCTATCATGAACTGGAGTAATGTTATCACTGCCTCCATTCCGTTGCATTTCAATAAAGTGGGAGACAATAAATAAATGCAATCTCCACACTTTGATCATTGAATTACTTCTGCCCTCTACCCTATTACACAGAAACAGGAGGAGACCATTTAGACCATTGAACCTGCTCCGCTATTGAATAAGCACCTGTGGTAGCACGGTGGCACACTGGTTAGCACATTTGTTTCACAACTTCAGGGTCCCAGGTTCGATTCCTGGCTTGGGTCACGGTCTGTGCGGAGTCTGCACATTCTCCCCGTGTTTGCGTGGGTTTCCTCCTTGATGCACTATCAATTACAACGAGAGGAGAGTAGAGTGTAATTGAGGCTTTATTAAGCAGAGATGTGTAGCCTCCCGCAGCTGCTGCCAAAATGGCTGCAGCTCGGTGAGCCCACACATTTATACTCCGCCTACTGGGCGGAGCCAGCAGGCCGGGATCTACCCCCATACCTGTAGTACAGGAGCCTTCACGTATTACACCTCATATGTGATATATATACAACAGTGGTGACTACCACATTCACCCCCTGTTAACAAAGAGTCCAGCGGGGGTGGTGGAAGACTATTTACATGCATAGGTTAACATTTTAGGGAAAGTTCACAAAGTAAGATGATCGGGTGCCTTGATCCTCCGTTGTGAGTGCCGCAGTCCCGGTGGCGATGCAGGCGTCGGTTTGGTCGCCGGTGACTCCAGGAGCGTGTAGCCCTCATCTTCATCCCCGGGTGGGATCAAGGCGAGGACGGATCATCCTGGAGTGGGGGCTGTGGTGGGGTGCGCTGGGGGGAGGAAGGGTGGTTCTGGGGCAGGGGTGGGGTGGGGACCCAGCTGATGCCAGTCCCTGAGGGAGACTGTGTCTTGGCGGCCGTCGGGATTTGCATGGAGTAGCTGTACCCTCTCGACCAATGGGTCCGCCTTGTGGGGCCGCACGTGCTTGCAGAGGAGAACGGGTCCTGGAGCTGCCAGCCACGTTGGGGGTGAAACCCCGGACGTGGAGTTCCTGGGGACGGCAAGGAGACGTTCATGGGGAGGTTGTGTTAGTCGCAGTGCAAAGTAGCGACTGAATGGAGTGAAGGGCGTCGGGGAGGACCTCCTGCCAGCGGGAGACCGGGAGATTCTTGGACCACAGGGCCAGCTGGACGGCCTTCCAGACCGTCCCATTCTCTCGCTCCACCTGCCCGTTTCCCCGGGGGTTGTAGCTGGTCATCCTGCTCGAGGCGATGCCTTGCTGAGCAGGTACTGGCGCAGCTCATCGCTCATAAATGAGGATCCCTGGTCGCTGTGGATGTAGTCGGGGAAACCGAACAGAGCATAGATTGTGTTTAGGGCTTTGATGACGGTGGCAGACGTCATATCTCACACATGTTAATCGAGACATTCACCCTCCGCAGCACCTTACACCACACTCCCTCTTCCAGGCCCCCCCCCCCCCCCCTCCCCCAGCTCTTCCTACCACTTTTCCTTAATCCCCTCCATGGACACCATATCCTCTTCCAGGACCCTCCCATAGATTGACAAAATGATCCCCATCTCCAACCCCCCCCACTGAGAGCACCGCCTCCAACAATGAGGAGATAGATGCTATAGGGAATGGCGGGGAAAACTTTCCTTGCAAAGTCCCACACCTGCATTTACCTCAACCCTTCTCCCTGCACCAACCCATATGTCTCTCCCAGCTCCTCTAATCTCATGAAATGCCCCTGAAGGAACAAATCCTTCATTTCCTTAATCCCCCACCTCGACAGATCAGCCTTCACCCTCCCCACCAAGCTAACTCGCGGGCCACCTTCATCCCCAAATACCTAAAGTAGGTTGTCGCCAAGTGGAATTACAGCCCCCCCACCCCTGCTCCACTACGGTTACCAGCGGGGTAACCATAAAATACTTGCTGTTTCCTAAATTTATTTATAACCTGAGAATGTCCCGAATCTCTCTCTGGAACAGCGTCAATACACTCCCCACCGACGCGCTCGATTCCAAAAACACAACAGCAGATTATTGGCGTATAGGGACACCCTATGCTCCCCGCCCCCCATTGCCCCCTTCCACAACCCCAAGCTCCTTAGTACAATGGCCAAATGGCCAAGAGCTCTTAGGCCAATGCAAACAATAGGGAACATGGGGCATCCCTGTCTGGTATCCCGATGCAATGCAAAATACTCTGAATTCATGCTGTTAGTGCGAACAATCGCCATCGGTTCCTTAAACAATAGCTGCACACGCCACAAACCTCGGGCCAATCCCAAATCTCTCCAGTACTGCCATCAAATGACCTCACTTTAACCGATCAAAAACGCCTTCTCTGTGTCCAGTGCCAACACCGCCTCCATCTCCCTTCCCTCCGCCGGAGAGAGGACCACATTCAGAAACCTCCGACCTCCTCACGTTCGAGAACAACTGCCTTCCCTTCACGAACCCCATCTGGTTCTCTCCAATCACCTTCCGGAGACAACCTTCCAATCTCGACTCCAACGCATCTTTGCCAATATCTTGGCATCCACATTCAGCAGAGATTTGGGTCTATACAACCCCACACTCCACCGGTTCCTTGTCCTTCTTTAGAAGCAATGAGATGGAAGCCTGCCCCATCGTTTACAACAAGACACCCTTGCCTATCACATCCTCAAACAATACCATCACCAGTGGCACCAGCTTGTCCTTAAATTTCTTATAAAATTTAACTGGGGACCCATTGGGCCCCGCCACCTTCCCTGCCTGCATCCTCTCAATCGCCTCCTTCAACTTCTGCTCCCCCACCAGCTCCTCCAATTCTGTCTATTCTCCTCTCTCAACCTCGGATACTCCAACCCATCCAAGAACTCCCTTATCCCCAGCCCCTCCTCCGGTGGCTCCGATCTATACAGGTCCCCATAAAATTCCTCAAATACTTTATTAATCTGCTCCGGAGCCACCACCAACTTCCCTGTCCTATCCCGTACCCGCACTATCTCCCTTGCCATTGCCTCCCTCCGGAGCTACCGGACAGCATACGCCATGCCTTCTCCCATACTCGCAGCCAGCCCCCCTCGCCCTTCTCAACTGGCACACCTCTTTCCCGTGGGCAATTGGTCAAACCTTGCCTGCAACTCCTTCCTCTTAGCCAGGAGACCCGAGTCCCGGTCCCCAGCACATCTCCCATCCATCTTCAAAGTCTCCTCTATCGGTTTTTGGCATTCCTCCCTGTCCTCCCTATCCACCTTAGCCTGAAATGAGATCACGTCCCCCCCTCACTGCTACCTTCAGAGCCTCCCGACTGGGAGACCTCCCCTGTGCAATTAAAGCCCAAAACACCTCAA
This sequence comes from Scyliorhinus canicula, assembly GCF_902713615.1. Lineage (NCBI taxonomy): Eukaryota > Metazoa > Chordata > Chondrichthyes > Carcharhiniformes > Scyliorhinidae > Scyliorhinus > Scyliorhinus canicula. The sequence continues at coordinate 132,476,147 of NC_052147.1, forward strand.
TCACTTTGCCAATCTTTTCACAGAAGAGTTGTCCGCTAGCAACCCCACATTCATTCTCCACCCCGGTCTCTGGGCTACTCTCCTCTTCAAAACCACATCCACCCAATGCGGCACGTGATCCAAAATCACCATTGCTGAGTACTCCGACCTCCGAACCCCAGCCAACAGCACCGTCCCCACCATGAAAATGGCAATCCTCGAATACACCTTGTGTACCAGAGAGAAAAACGAATACACCCATTCCCTTGAATGTAAGGACCTTCACGGGTCCACTCTTCACAACTCTCTCATGAACCTAACGAACGCCTTTGTCATCCCCTCCACCCCCACCCTGACTGGGTCAGCGAACGCAGTTGAGAACTGTCCACCTTCGGTTCCAACCCCATGTTCCAATCCCCCCCCCTACCATCAGCTTATGGGTATCCAGATCCGGGATGGCACCCAGCACCCTCTTCACAAACCCCGCATCATCCCAGTTGGGGCCACAAACGCTCGCCGGTGTCACCAACCTCCTCTCTAGTGACCCCGTCACTATCACATACCTTCCCCCCGGTCCGCCACCATCTTCTCCATCTGAAACCTCCCCTCTTGCCCACCAATACCGCTACCTCCCCAGGCCCTGCTATCGAACCTCGAGTGAAACACCTGACTCACTCCTTCCTGAGCCTCACCTGATCCTCACCCTCAGATGGGTCTCCTGCAGCATCTTTAAATGTGTAAAACTTCACCTCTCGCTTTTGCTTCGCCAAACTCAGGACCTTCTCCTAATGGGAAACTTATGGAAGCAAATTATAACTGCCCCCGGCGGCTTGTTTGCTTTCGGCTTGGGCCTGAGTGACCGATGTGCCCCGGCCAGCCCATATCAGGAGGGTCATTCCCCCTCTCACAACAGCTCTGCAAACATCTTTGCAAAGTACTCGGTCGGCCTCAGGCCCTCCAACCCCTCAGACAGGCCCATGATCCATAAGTTTTGCTGCCTTGACCGGTTCTCCAGGTCCTCCACCGTGGCTCTGAGTCATTTGCTGGCCTCCGCCACCCTTCCCAGCTCCTCACCCATCGAGGTGAACTGGTCACTCTACCCCCTTCAAATTCTCTCCTTGCTCCAGTACCTCGGCCGATGTCTTCGACACTGCCGCCTTCACCGGGGTCATCGCCTCCTGCATCCACTCTATCATCGCAGTCGTCATCTCCCTCCACAGCACCTCCATAGGCTTGGTGAACAGCCTCTCAAATTCTCTGGTCATCACCTCGGTCAGAGTTTCCACTGTGAGGGAGTGGCCCCACCCCGCGATCCAGCCTCCACCATCTTTCTTCCTGCCGGGCACAGCAACTTACTGGATGGCGGACTTTCGCATGCCCCCATTCTTTCCAGTGTCCGTCCGGGTCTTCGACATCTCCCACCTTCCTCATACCTTCCTGCAACAGCTCATCCAAAACCGCCCCTGAAACCGGACATTAAAGTCCAAACGTCAGAGCCTCGAGGAGGACCTCCACCTACATGCCATCACTGTAAGTCTATCATTAATGGCAAAGTGAGAGAACCTTGAAGATATTCAGCTGATCAGAGAGATCCAGCATGGATTTGTGAAGGGTAGGTTACGCCCAGTGCCGGCCCTAGGGTTGCTGGCGCTCCGGGCAAGCTGAACTTCGGCGCCCTTGGGGAGGGGGGGGGGGGGGGCCTGGGAGGGGGCGGGGCCTGGGAGGGGGGGGGCCTGGGGGGAGAGGGGGGCGGGGCCTGGGAGGGGAGTGCGGACCCGCGGGGAGGGCGGACCCGCGGGGGGGGCGGACCCGAGGGGGGGGCGGACCGGGGGGGGGGGGGGGGGGGGTGCCGCCCGGGGGGAGGGGTGGGTACGTTTCAGCGCCGCCGCTTCAGCGCCAGGACTTTTCAGCGACAGGACATTTCAGCGCCAGAAAAAAAAAATCATACAGCAGGAAAAACAAGACCTTGGGGAACTGCCCCTCATAAGCATCCTCCAGAAGGAACATCCCAAGTACCCAGGGACAACAGGATACTGGCCATATCATTGGACCTGCACCCCATCCAAATCCAAACCTCTCCCGTCCCAGCAGGGAAAATGTACTGTCCCCATTCATATTAAGAGGAAAAGGATAATCACTCCAGCCCCAGCCAGGGGGACCCCGGGAAACTAACCCAACCAACAGAGTGCACCATGATTAGAAATAACATCCTCAAGAGAGACGAAAAGAATGAAAGGAGCGGGATGCAGTCATAATAATAGTCCTTGGGGGGAGTGATAATTGATTATTGATTATTGAAACCGCATGAGCAGATGGTAAATTGTTTTCTAACCTACACCAGATGACATGTAGTTCAACGGAGGGTTTTTCAAAACTCTCACTGACAGTTTCAGCTTTTTCTCCCCTATGTTTAAAGAGCATGGGATTTTTATCCCCATGTTTAAAGAGAAGCAAATTTTAAAAGCTTCAGACATGACATTTAAGCAGACCTTGGGGGTGAGGCTTCTGTATCTGGGTTCTGCACACCACTTAGCACACAGTAATAAAACTCCAAAAAAAGGCCAAATAACTAAATGTTATAACTAAGTATACCTGTGTCACCACTTTTGCACTGCAGCTTTTTGGCTCCCCTGTTAATCTCGTTGCGCTTGTAAAGTGACCTGTGAATGAATGAGCGCTGGCCAGCTGAAATTTTTGGCGCTGAAACGGCAGCGCTGAAATTTTTTGACGCTGGAAACGTCCAGGCGCTGAAACGGCAGCGCTGAAACGTCGGCGCTGAACTGTCCCATTCCCCTGGGGGAGGGCAGCCACAGCGGGGGAGGGCGGCCACAGCGGGGGAGGGCGGCCACAGCGGGGGAGGGCGGCCACAGCGGGGGAGGGCGGCCACAGCGGGGGAGGGCGGCCACAGCGGGGGAGGGCGGCCACAGCGGGGGAGGGCGGCCACAGCGGGGGAGGGCGGCCACCGCGCATGCGCTGGTTGGCACCGGCCCAACTGCGCATGCGCGGGACCCGAGTCTGGCGCCCCCTAGCACATGGCGCCCCGGGCGACTGCCCGAGTTGCCGGTGCCTTGAGCCGGCCCTGGTTACGCCTAAAGAACTGATTGAATATTTCGAAGAGGCAACTCGAGTAGTGGACAGGGGAATGTCTAAAGATGATATTTTCATGGCCATCCAGAAAGTATTCAATAAAATCACTCACAAGAGACTGTCAGCAAAAGCCAAACACATTGTATTGAAGGCAAGTTATTGAGCTGGTTAGGAAACTGTCTGAGTGACAGGAGACAGAGTCGGTATAATGGGCAGGCACACAAATTGGCAGGATGTGTCCTGCAAGGATCTTTGCTACTATTACTATATTGATATCCTATTCACTATATTTATTAAAGATAGGATAGAATGGCACATATACCAATTTGCTGGTGAATTACAGACAGCATCTTATCACTGTGAGTAGATGGAAGTGTAAAATTACAAAGAGATATCAATAGATTAATTGAATGGGCAAAACCACAGCAAATGGGTTATAATGTAGGTAAATGTAAAATCATCCACTTTGAACTTGAAAAAGACAGAAACAGGGCACACTCCAAATTGTGAATAGCTAGGTACAGTGGATATCCAAAGAGACTAGGTAGTTTAGGTACTCAGATTGTTAAAATGTCATGAATAGGATAATAACTTTTAGTTAGAAAGACTATTTGAGAGGTCTAGAATACAAGGCAGTAGAAGTTTTACAAACCCTGGTTAGATGATATCTGGAATACAATAAGCAGTTGGGCACCATACCGTACGAAGCATACGCTAGACTTGAATTCAAGAGTATATTAAACTTAGAGGGAGTTCAGTGTAAATTTACCAGAATAATATCTGGACTTTGAAGAGCTGAATTAAAGGGGGGGATTAAACAAACTAGGATTATATTTCCTGGAATTTAGATGAATAAGGAGAGATTTGATCAAAGTTTTCAAGGTATTAAGAGGAACAGACTGTGGGCGAACCTATTTCAGTTAGTTGGAGAATCTAGGACGACATAGAACATAGAACATACAATGCAGAAGGAGGCCACTCGGCCCATCGAGTCTGCACCGATCCACTTCCACCCCATCCCCATAATCCAAAACCGCTCCCAACCATTTTGGACACTAAGGGAAATTTAGCATGGCCAATTGACCTAACTTGCATGTCTTTGGACTGTGGGAGGAAACCGGAGCACCCGGAGGAAACCCACGCAGACACGGGGAGAACGTGCAGACTCTGCACAGTGACCCAGCAGGGAATCGAACCTGGGACCCTGGCGCTGTGAAGCCACAGTGCTAGCCACGTGTGCTACCGTGCTGCCCCTAGACTAGGTGATAGTCTAAAAGTAAGGAAGCTTCAGACATGAAAGTAGGAAACACATGTAAAAGACAAAGGGTGGCACAAAGTTGGAACTCAACATCAAATGGGAATTGACGTTAAATGGACTGTTCATTCGAAAACTGAGATTGATAGATTTTTGTTAGCCAAGGTTATGAAGAGATATGAGACAGGTATATCCATAGAATCCCTCGAGTGGAAAAGGAGGCCATTCAGCCCATTGACTCTGCACTGACCCTCAGAAAGAGCACTCTCCTGGGCCCACTCCACCACCCTATCCCCGTAACCTCACGCATTGATCATGGCCAATCCACCAAACCTGCATACCTGTCATTAACAAATTTCTCGGCGGAGAAAAAAGGGAATCCCAATGGCCAGAGAATTCCGGCCCCGGTTTAGTACAGACTGCTTCTATCTCATTGCAACAAAGTCAGCCTCATCTAAACGTAGAACCTTTTAAAGGACCTGGTTTACCGCCTGGCAACCGGATCTTCTGGTCCCACCTAAGGTCAAGGACTATTGGCTGGCATGCCGCACCACCCGGGGATTCCCACCATGGTGGGCTGGAAGATCCCGACCTTTGTCGCTAATTTTTGTTTCTCCCTTTCAAATATTATACTGAATGCAATCATATGATGTTCATTCACCATTAGGCCGTAACTAAATCTGGCCCTGTACCCATTCCTCAATCTAAAATGACATGCCCACTTGTTGATTGTAGGGCACAGTGGTGCAGCAAATGATCGCAAACATACACAGGAAATTCACTACCTCATTACAGGCCTCCCCCTTTGTTCATTCCCTGCTTCACCCCTCTTCTCTTTGCTTAAAAGCTGATCATCTCAAACTTGTCTCGTTCCAAACGAACGATTATCAGCCTGAAAGATTAACTTTGTCACTCTCCCCAAAGATGCCACCTGATCTGCTGTTTTTTGTTTTCATTCCGGATCTCCGTACTCACCAGTTGTGTTCGGACTGATGAAAATCCAAGTCCCATTCCCGTTGCTTTTAATGTAGGGCGGTGGATGCATTTTTTCTATTTGGCAAATATACAAGTCGCTTTGAGATGTGTTTATCTCACTGATTGTTATTGACACGCTGCCATTCCGGGACCATCCCTGGCAATGCAGAGCCATTGTCGTCTCCAAGTAATTGATGGTGGTATTAAAGAAAAAAGCACAGACCTCAGTGTCGCGTCCGATCTCTCCTTTATGTACGCTGATCCTGAACTCCTCCAATGGTCCTTCTCCTGTGTTGTTGTATGCACATGCGAAAGTGGCGTTGTGGCTCTCAGCCAGGATTGATCTAGGTTGAATAATTTGCAATGCCAGAGCTAGGGGGAGAAGAAAGAGCACAGATTTACTCTTAAATGGAGATAAATAGCTACTGAGCAGTGGGTCAAACATTGTCCCTTATCCTGAGGAACCTAGGCTCAAACACAGACGAACAAGATTTTTTTTGTCTGCTGCCTATACCTCTCCTCACCTCAGTCTTAAAGGGCAGCCCTTAGTTTTAAACTTTGCGGCATTGGGGCGGCACGGTGGTTAGCACTGTGTCCCTCAGTTCTAGATTCCCCCACAAGGTAAACGCCCTTTCAGTGTCCATCTATCTGGTCCCCTCAGGATCTTACATGTTTCAATAAGGTCACCTCTCATTCTTCTAAACTCCAATGAGTTTATGGCCAACCTGTTCAACCTTTCTTCATAAGAGAATCCCCTCATCCGAGGAATCAGTGGAGTGAACCTTCTCTGAACTGTTTCTGATTTAATTATATGATTTCTTAAATGAGGAGACCAAAGCTGTGCACAGAACTCTGGCTGCAGTCTCGCTGAGGCCTGTACAGTTATATCACAGGCTGCTTCTCTCTGGTGTTTGCTGCTAATAGTGTCACTATAGAGGTGCAGTTGTGTCTATTTGTGGCAAGACTGGGAGAGAAGGAACCTGTGATTGGAAGAGCAGCAAGCAGTGGGAAGGTTAGTGGCAGCTCATGATGGTGTGAGAGCAGGAGCGACTGGCCCAGAAGCATTATGCGAGTGGGAGAGGCAGCTGCTTAACCTGCAGATCAGCGGACAAGGCCTACCCAGCCCAGGTCATCACCCTGAGGAAGCCATCTCACAAGACTACCGGGCGGGGGGTCAGCAAGTTGGGCTGCTGAGTGAGTCAGTTGGAGAGGGGTTTAGAGAGAGGGGTTGCTTAGTGTGGGGAGGGATTGCTGAATGACTGGGGGTGGGGCTTAGGGATAGGACCTGCTCAGTGAGGGAGGAGCTGTTGAGTGAAGGGGGGTGTTTAAGGAGAGGGGCTGCTCAGTGGGGGAGGGGAGGTTGGGGAGAGAGGTTGACGAGTGAGTGGGGAGGGGTTGAGGGGTAGGATCTGCTGAGTGAGGGGAAGTTGGGGAGAGGGGCTGCTGAATGAGTGGGGGTGGGGTTTAGGGGAGGGGTTGCTGAGTGATTGGGAGTGGGATTTAGTGAGGGTGACTGCTGAGTGAGTGGGGAAGGGTTGCTGAGTGAGTGGGGGAGGAGTTGCTCTGAGGCGGGGTATAAGTACCCAGAGTTCCCGGCGGTCGGCCTTTCTCTGTAGTCGACCACCGGGCTAACAACTAGCTGATTAAAGCCTAAGTTTGGATCTTCATCGTGTCTCGCGTTCAATTGATGGTACATCACAAAACATGGGTTCATTGGGGGCTAGTTAGAAAGTGAACAGTCTGTTTATGCATAATGTTGGTCAATCTGAATTGGAGTACATGATCAGAAAGGTTTGGGAACCATGGTTCATGGGGCAGCAGGGTAGCATGGTGGTTAGCATAAATGCTTCACAGCTCCAGGGTCCCAGGTTCGATTCCCGGCTGGGTCACTGTTTGTGTGGAGTCTGCACGTCCTCCCCCTGTGTGCGTGGGTTTCCTCCGGGTGCTCCGGTTTCCTCCCACAGTCCAAAGATGTGCGGGTTAGGTGGATTGGCCATGCTAAATTGCCCGTAGTGTCCTAATAAAAGTAAGGTTAAGGGGGGGGGGTTGTTGGGTTACGGGTATAGGGTGGATACGTGGGTTTGAGTAGGGTGATCATGGCTCGGCACAACATTGAGGGCCGAAGGGCCTGTTCTGTGCTGTACTGTTCTATGTTCTATGTTCTATGTTCATGGTACCAATCCCTTCGAGGAGGGATCTTCAAAACATATCAAAAGAACAAAGAAGCAGTACAGGATAAGTGTGGGCCTGAGGAGATAAGACAGTGTAAATCATTGGCAAGTGTGACTTTGATGTCAAGTTTTGTTTCGAGTGTGTATATTGTACTGGTTGGCTCAGTTGGATAGATGGTTAGCGTGCCATTCAGAATAACACCAACAATATGAGTTCAGTTCTAGTTCTGCCAGCGGTAGACTTGGGACCTGAGGCCTTGCCCTGGCCTTGAGAGTGGAAGGCAAAAAATTGTCAAGATAATACGTCCCCATGAAGCATCAGCAGCCTGTGGGCCAAGGGCCTGTGTCTTCGGGAAGTGCACATATGAATGAATGAGATTGTAAGAAGGTGAGAAATGAAACAGTTTGAATTCCTTGGAAAGAATGTGTTTGGGATGGAGAGGGTGTGGTAGCTCTTGATTACAATCCAGGGTGAGAATGTGTACAGGACGAGGATATTCGGAGAGAAAATCCGAACAGCACTATGTTCAATCAGATAGTGGGGAGACATGAAAATACTGTTGCTGAAGAGTGACAAACCATTTTCCTCTTGTCCTGAAGGGAGACAATGAGCAGGAAGATAAATGATATGATTGATTCCGAAATGGATGTCTAGGTAACAATATGCTGGTTGAGGGTGGAACAGTGGCGCAGTGGCCGAGGTCCCAGGTTCGATCCCGGCTCTGGGCCACTGTCCGTGTGGAGTTTGCACATTCTCCCCGTGTTTGCGTGGGTTTAACCCCCACAATCCAAAGATGTGCAGTGTAGATGGATTGATCATGCTAAATTGCTCCTTAGTTAGAAAAAAAGAATTGGGTACTCTAAATATATTAAAAAAAAATATGCTGGTCAGTCGAGACTTCTGAGTGGTTTTCTACAGGTTTTGACTGTTTGTTAGCCACAAAAAGACCACAAATCTCCAACCACAAAACAAAGCATGGTGTTGACAAACCAGCTGGGGAGGTTGTTTATGTGTGGGCAGCTTAGAAATGTCGTGATTGGAGGCAATTTCTTTTGCCCTTTCACAGAGCTAATATTGGGTTTCGCAACTTGTGGTGCAGCAAGCTGGGTTGCCATCTCATACTGAGAAACGGACGTGCCCCTTTGGTGAATCTGAACCTCACAGGAGAGCTGTCAACAAGGGCTTAGGCCTGGTGTGAAAGCTGGGTGCTCACGGGGCTGGTTTCATGTGTGGTTAGAAGGTCAACGGGAGAAGGCAATGTCGTTCCCAGGAGCTCCAGGGTCAGTGACAGGAAGTATACTGGAGGGACGATTGATCTAATGTGTGGTCCCAATGCTGAACCTCGGCCACAGGGGGTGCCTAACAGGGTAGGTTTGCTCAGACCCAGGAGGATTGGAGTAGTGTGTGAGGTATCTCAACATGGCTTTTGATGTATTCAATGGTTGAGGGGGGGGGGGGGAGGCGTGTGTGGAGCTGGGGGAGGAAGGGAAGTATGGGGGGGGGGGGGAAGAGGGATTCCCTTTGATGGAGAAGAGAGTAGAGGAATACAGAGACAGAGGGATAACTGTGAATTGGGGTAAGAGGAGGTGGGTGGCATTGTGGTAATGTTACTGGACTAGTAATCTAGCAAACCCAGGGTAATGCTCTGGGGACCTGGGTTCGAATCCCACCAGGGAAGATGGTGAAATTTGAATTCAATTTTTAAATGGATCTGGAATTAAAAGTCCATTGATGACCATGAAGCCATTGTCGACTGTTGTAAAAACCCATCTGGTTCATTAATGTCCTGTAGAGAAGGATGTCTGCTGTTCCTATCTGCTCTGGCCTCCAGATCCACAGCTGACTCTGAAAATGCCCTCTAAGGTGGTCTAGCAAGTCACTCAGTTCAAGGACAATTAGAGATGGGTAATTGGATTGCAGGCGCAGCCAGAGACGGACAGATCCCATGAATGAATTTTTAAAAAGGATGTTCACGTGGAGTATGAACACTGGCTCAGCCCAATTAGCCTGAACCAAAACTGAAAATGCTGGACAATCACAGCAGGTCTGACAGCATCTGTGGAGCTTTGAAAAAGCTTTGCCATCGAGTCATCTAGACTCGAAACGTTAGCTCCCTTTTCTCTCACAAATGCTGTCATACCTGCTGTAATTGTCCAGCATTTTCAGTTTTTGTTTCAGATTCCAGCATCTGCAGTAATTTGCTTTTATCAGTTAGTCTGAGTGATCTCATTCTGTGCTGTACTTTATATGTATCGTGTGAGGACTTTGATAATGTGCCCGAGGCGCTCATTAAGAAGCAACTTGTAACTTGCTGACCTTTGCCCCCCAGCCGCCAATTCCTCACCCCATCCCCCCCCCCCCCCCCCCCTTCTCCCCTCCCCAGGCAATCATTCAGATGACTTGTCCTCAATATTCTTCTGTTTCCTGTCACCCCTTTGTGACATCACATCATGGCTGTGGATGGAGATTGGGAGAAAGCAAGTGACTGCTATGGGGTTGGGACTAGCCCATCATTCAACGCAGCTGTGAAAGGCCTCCATTGAAACTAAAAGGCTTTGTGTGTGGAGGAGGTGGGAGTGAATGACACGGGTCAGAGTTCCAATGTTCCGTGACACTGGACATGTTTGGAATGTCTCGCTGAGATAGTTCATGCTTCTTGGGTGAACTGGGTGTAGACCAACCAACTGGCTGATGAACTATATTTGGGCCACCAATGGGGCCATGTGCAACAGTTTAGCGTGAGTGACATTTAAGTAAAGCCACATGCAAATCAATCTGGGAAACAAATTATATTCTCGATAATCTATTCATGAGTCACAAGCGCATCAACTCCAAAACGTAATGAGAATGTAAATGCTATGTTCTGACATTCTTTATTAGGTGAGAAAAGTTGAGAGAGGGAAGAAAGGTGATGTTGTTACAGTAAAAAGCCACATCTGGAGCACTGCCTCGGAAGGGGTTTATTGACCTTTAGGAGAGCAACATTCATCTCTGAGGGAGTTATGTTTGCTCTTACTCAGGGGGGGGGGGGGGGGGTTCAGGATGATCCTATCAAAGTGAACATGCTTCTGAACACTCACTGAAAAGTTGAATCCAGACCAATATTTCACAAAGACAAATGTTTTAAATCCCACGTGACACGGCTTCAAAATGAGGAGGTCAAGGAGGGAAGCCAGGGAGTAGAGTTTTCAACCAATGGGCAATCAGATCATAGACCAAGGCACCAGGGAAGAACGTAAAAGTGGGTAATGTCATTTTGGAAGGGGGAAAGGAGGGGGTGGAAGAAAATAGTGGGTAGGTGGGCTTTACAGAGATGGTGGGTAGTTTGAGGGACATCGAGGGTAAATGTGGATGAAGAATGTGGGGCGGGATTCTCCCCTCCCCAGCGGGGCAGCGGGTCCCGGCCGGATGGAGTGGCGTGAACCACTCCGGCGTCGGGCCGCCCCAAAGGTGCAGAATCCTCTGCCCCTTCAGGGGTTAGGGCCGCCCCGGAGTGGTTGGCGCCCCGCCGGCCGGCGGGATAGGGGCCTGGCGCCACGCCAACTGGCGCTGAGAGCGCCAGCGCGTGCTGGCGTCATCCCTGCGCACGTACGGGAGGGTTCGTCTCCGCATCGGCCATCGCGGAGGACCACAACGGCCGATAGGGAAGGAATAGAGTGCCCCCACGGCACAGGCCCGCCCGCGGATCGGTGGGCCCTGACCGCGGGCCAGGCCACCCTGGGGGCACCTCCCGGGGCAAGATCTCCCCACAACTCCCCAGGAACCCCGGAGCCCACCCACGTTGCCAGGTCCCGCCGGTCAGGGACCTTCTCTGATTTACGCCGGCGGGACCGGCTACAGACGGGCAGGACTTCAACCCATCGCGGGCCGGAGAATTCTCTGAGGCGGGTGGCCGGTTTTTGGTGGGGGGGGGGGGGGAGAATTGGGAGGAAGGTGGGGGCGGGATTCATGCCGACCCCCGGCGATTCTCCCACCCGGCGGGGGGGTTGGAGAATCACGCCCGTGATGTGTAGGTGGAGTTGAAGGATAATATAGATTTCAGGATGTGGTTGATAGGCTACTCACCCACTATTTACCCAACTCAAACTCATCCTCACCACGGTTCACACAACTGCACTTTCCACTGGAGTGATGGGGTGGCTAGTTCACAGGAACTGAGAAGCCCTGGATGAGATCAGCTAACTGAATACTGACCCGCTATCAAACCTGGGCTTTCCCCTCTGTGTCTTCACATCACACTGGAGACAGGTTGATGTTGCTGCTGTTCCCCAAACACCTTCAGCCAAGAGGTGGGGTTAGGAGGGAGGAAACCAGTTGGGCTGTCAGTGGTCGTGAAGCACAGGATGCTACCTTGGAGTCACAACCACGATATACATGGCACCAAGCATTTCTACAGAGTCATCTTCTCCTCCAAACCTCACCAATAATCATTGACAATATGGTGAAAAGCATTCATGCTTGTAAGCACACAAAAATGAATGAGAACATTGCAATCTGGATGGTTCATGACCCTTTTTATCGGACATTTTTATTCTCAGAATATCACACAGAGGGGACACAGGGGAAAGGATAGGTCCAGCTACCCGATGCTGTTCTGATCAGGACCTTCATGTTTTGATGGACGAGGTTGAGAAGAGGAGAGGGGTCCTCTTCCCTACTGGCCCCCATAATGTCCCTGCAGCAACAAGAAGGCTTGGATTCAAATAACAGCTTTATATTTTATTTTCATGTTCTTTTCTTTTCATGTACTTGATGACCAATTGAGCGTGGCGCAGTGCTTAGCACTGCTGCCTCACGCCGCCGAAGTCCCAGGTTCGATCCCGGCTCTGGGTCACTGTCCATGTGGAGTTTGCACATTCTCCCCGTGTCTGCGTGGGTTTCGCCCCCACAACCCAAAGATGTGCGGGGTAGGTGGATTGGCCACTGCTAAATTGCCCCGTAATTGGAAAAAATGAATTGGGTACTCTAGATTTATTTTTAAAAATGAACTGTTGAGCTGCTCACAGAAAAATACTTTTCACTGTACCTCGATAGACGTGACAATAAACCAATCCAATCCAATCTTGCTGCAGTGAGCACAGCAGGAGACCATCAGTGCCATGGATTCAGTGCAGGAAAAGGTTCAATGACCTACTGCGTTCAGGCAAGGTGAGAAACCTGGCTCATTCACACAGAGCTCCAAGGAATATCTAAATGGTAGCAGCTAAAGGGGGTCATATCACATATCCTCAGCATTGAGGCTTGTATGTGTACGCAGCTCATGTAGCTGAGCACAGAACACGGTAAATGAGCAGTGTGATGCAGAGAACACAGTGAATGAGCAATGTGATGCAGAGAACACAGTGAATGAGCAATGTGATGCAGAGAACACAGTGAATGAGCAATGTGATGCACAGACACAGTGAATGAGCAGTGTGATGCTGAGAACACAGTGAATGAGCAGTGTAATGCAGAGAACACAGTGAATGAGCAGTGTGATGCAGAGAACACAGTGAATGAGCAGTGTAATGCAGAGAACACAGTGAATGAGCAGTGTGATGCACAGACACAGTGAATGAGCAGTGTGATGCAGAGAACACAGTGAATGAGCAGTGTGATGCACAGACACAGTGAATGAGCAGTGTGATGCTGAGAACACAGTGAATGAGCAATGTAATGCAGAGAACACAGTGAATGAGCAGTGTGATGCAGAGAACACAGTGAATGAGCAGTGTAATGCAGAGAACACAGTGAATGAGCAGTGTGATGCACAGACACAGTGAATGAGCAGTGTAATGCAGAGAACACAGTGAATGAGCAGTGTGATGCAGAGAACACAGTGAATGAGCAGTGTGATGCACAGACACAGTGAATGAGCAGTGTGATGCGGAGAACACAGTGAATGAGCAGTGTAATGCAGAGAACACAGTGAATGAGCAGTGTAATGCAGAGAACACAGTGAATGAGCAGTGTAATGCAGAGAACACAGTGAATGAGCAGTGCGATGCACAGACACAGTGAATGAGCAGTGTGATGCAGAGACACAGTGAATGAGCAGTGTGATGCAGAGAACACAGTGAATGAGCAGTGTAATGCAGAGAACACAGTGAATGAGCAGTGTGATGCAAGAACACAGTGAATGAGCAGTGTAATGCAGAGAACACAGTGAATGAGCAGTGTGATGCAGAGAACACAGTGAATGAGCAGTGTAATGCAGAGAACACAGTGAATGAGCAGTGTGATGCAGAGAACACAGTGAATGAGCAGTGTGATGCAGAGAACACAGTGAATGAGCAGTGTGATGCACAGACACAGTGAATGAGCAGTGTAATGACGAGAACACAGTGAATGAGCAGTGTGATGCAGAGACACAGTGAATGAGCAGTGTAATGCAGAGAACACAGTGAATGAGCAGTGTGATGCAGAGAACACAGTGAATGAGCAGTGTGATGCAGAGAACACAGTGAATGAGCAGTGTGATGCAGAGAACACAGTGAATGAGCAGTGTGATGCAGAGAACACAGTGAATGAGCAGTGTGATGCAGGAACACAGTGAATGAGCAGTGTGATGCGGAGAACACAGTGAATGAGCAGTGTGATGCAGAGAACACAGTGAATGAGCAGTGTGATGCAGGGAACACAGTGAATGAGCAGTGTGATGCACAGACACAGTGAATGAGCAGTGTGATGCACAGACACAGTGAATGAGCAGTGTGATGCAGAGAACACAGTGAATGAGCAGTGTGATGCAGAGAACAGTGAATGAGCAGTGTGATGCAGAGACACAGGGAATGAGCAGTGTAATGCAGAGAACACTGAATGAGCAGTGTGATGCAGAGACACAGTGAATGAGCAGTGTAATGCAGAGAACACAGTGAATGAGCTGCGTGACGCAGAGAACACAGTGAATGAGCAGTGTGATGCCAAGAACACAGTGAATGAGCAGTGTAATGCAGAGAACACAGTGAATGAGCAGTGTGATGAAGAGAACACAGTGAATGAGCAGTGAAATGCAGGGAACACAGTGAATGAGCAGTGTGATGCACAGACACAGTGAATGAGCAGTGTGATGCAGACACAGTGAATGAGCAGTGTGATGCACAGACACAGTGAATGAGCAGTGTGATGCACAGACACAGTGAATGAACAGTGTGATGCACAGACATAGTGAATGAGGAGTGTAATGCAGGGAACACAGTGAATGAGCAGTGTGATGCCGAGAACACAGTGAATGAGCAGTGTGATGCAGAGACACAATGAATGAGCAGTGTGATGCACAGACACAGTGAATGAGCAGTGTGATGCAGGGAACACAGTGAATGAGCAGTGTGATGCAGAGACACAGTGAATGAGCAGTGTGATGCACAGACACAGTGAATGAGCAGTGTAATGCAGAGAACACAGTGAATGAGCAGTGTGATGCAGGGAACACAGTGAATGAGCAGTGTAATGCAGAGACACAGTGAATGAGCAGTGTGATGCAGAGACACAGTGAATGAGCAGTGTGATGCAGAGAACACAGTGAATGAGCAGTGTGATGCACAGACACAGTGAATGAGCAGTGTGATGCACAGACACAGTGAATGAGCAGTGTGATGCAGAGACACAGTGAATGAGCAGTGTGATGCACAGACACAGTGAATGAGCAGTGTGATGCACAGACAGTGAATAAGCAGTGTAATGCAGAGAACACAATGAATGAGCAGTGTAATGCAGGGAACACAATGAATGAGCAGTGTGATGCAGGGAACACAGCGAATGAGCAGTGTGATGCACAGACACAGTGAATGAGCAGTGTGATGCACAGACAGTGAATGAGCAGTGTGATGCACAGACAGTGAATGAGCAGTGTAATGCAGAGAACACAGTGAATGAGCAGTGTAATGCAGAGAACACAATGAATGAGCAGTGTAATGCAGGGAACACAGCGAATGAGCAGTGTGATGCACAGACACAGTGATGAGCAGTGTGATGCACAGACAGTGAATGAGCAGTGTGATGCACAGACACAGTGAATGAGCAGTGCGATGCAGAGAACACAGTGAATGAGCAGTGTGATGCACGAGAACACAGTGAATGAGCAGTGTGATGCAGAGGAACACAGTGAATGAGCAGTGTGATGCAGAGAACCACAGTGAATGAGCAGTGTGATGCAGAGACACAGTGAATGAGCAGTGTGATGCAGAGAACACAGTGAATGAGCAGTGTAATGCAGAGAACACAGTGAATGAGCAGTGTGATGCAGAGAACACAGTGAATGAGCAGTGTGATGCAGAGAACACAGTGAATGAGCAGTGTGATGCAGAGAACACAGTGAATGAGCAGTGTAATGAAGAGAACACAGTGAATGAGCAGTGCGATGCACAGACACAGTGAATAAGCAGTGTAATGCAGAGACACAGTGAATGAGCAGTGTGATGCAGAGAACACAGTGAATGAGCAGTGTAATGCAGAGACACAGTGACATGAGCAGTGTGATGCAGAGAACACAGTGAATGAGCAGTGTGATGCAGAGAACACAGTGAATGAGCAGTGTGATGCAGAGAACACAGTGAATGAGGAGTGTGATGCAGAGAACACAGTGAATGAGCAGTGTGATGCAGAGAACACAGTGAATGAGCAGTGTATTGCAGAGAACACAGTGAATGAGCAGTGTGATGCAGAGAACACAGTGAATGAGCAGTGTAATGCAGAGAACACAGTGAATGAGCAGTGTAATGCAGAGAACACAGTGAATGAGCAGTGTGATGCAGAGACACAGTGAATGAGCAGTGTGATGCAGAGACACAGTGAATGAGCAGTGTGATGCACAGACACAGTGAATGAGCAGTGTAATGCAGAGAACACAGTGAATGAGCAGTGTAATGCAGAGAACACAGTGAATGAGCAGTGTGATGCAGAGACACAGTGAATGAGCAGTGTGATGCACAGACACAGTGAATGAGCAGTGTAATGCAGAGAACACAGTGAATGAGCAGTGTAATGCAGAGAACACAGTGAATGAGCAGTGCGATGCACAGACACAGTGAATGAGCAGTGTGATGCAGAGAACACAGTGAATGAGCAGTGTGATGCACAGACACAGTGAATGAGCAGTGTGATGCAGAGAACACAGTGAATGAGCAGTGTGATGCGGAGAACACAGTGAATGAGCAGTGCGATGCAGACACAGTGAATGAGCAGTGTAATGCAGTGAACACAGTGAATGAGCAGTGTGCTGCACAGACACAGTGAATGAGCAGTGTGATGCACAGACACAGTGAATGAGCATTGTGATGCAGAGAACACATTGAATGAGCAGTGTGATGCAGAGAACACAGTGAATGAGCAGTGTGATGCAGAGAACACAGTGAATGAGCAGTGCGATGCAGAGAACACAGTGAATGAGCAGTGTGATGCACAGACACAGTGAATGAGCAGTGTAATGCAGAGAACACAGTGAATGAGCAGTGTGATGAAGAGAACACAGTGAATGAGAAGTGTGATGCGGAGAACACAGTGAATGAGCAGTGTGATGCACAGACACAGTGAATGAGCAGTGCGATGCACAGACACAGTGAATGAGCAGTGTAATGCAGAGAACACAGTGAATGAGCAGTGTGATGCACAGACACAGTGAATGAGCAGTGTAATGCAGAGAACACAGTGAATGAGCAGTGTAATGCAGAGAACACAGTGAATGAGCAGTGTGATGCAGTGAACACAGTGAATGAGCAGTGTGATGCACAGACACAGTGAATGAGCAGTATGGTGCAGTGAACACAGTGAATGAGCAGTGTAATGCAGAGAACACAGTGAATGAGCAGTGTGATGCAGGGAACACAGTGAATGAGCAGTGTGATGCACAGACACAGTGAATGAGCAGTGTGATGAAGAGAAGACAGTGAATGAGCAGTGTGATGCAGTGAACACAGTGAATGAGCAGTGTGATGCAGGGAACACAGTGAATGAGCAGTGTGATGCACAGACACAGTGAATGAGCAGTGTGATGCACAGACACAGTGAATGAGCAGTGTGATGCACAGACACAGTGAATGAGCAGTGTGATGCAGAGAACACAGGGAATGAGCAGTGTGATGCAGAGAACACTGAATGAGCAGTGTGATGCAGAGACACAGTGAATGAGCAGTGTGATGCAGAGAACACTGAATGAGCAGTGTGATGCACAGACACAGTGAATGAGCAGTGTAATGCAGAGAACACCGTGAATGAGCAGTGTGATGCACAGACACAGTGAATGAGCAATGTGATGCAGAGAACACAGTGAATGAGCAGTGTAATGCAGAGAACACAGTGAATGAGCTGCGTGACGCCGAGAACACAGTGAATGAGCAGTGTGATGCACAGACACAGTGAATGAGCAGTGTAATGCAGGGAACACAGTGAATGAACAGTGTGATGCACAGACACAGTGAATGAGCAGTGTAATGCAGGGAACACAGTGAATGAGCAGTGTGATGCACAGACACAGTGAATGAGCAGTGTGATGCACAGACACAGTGAATGAGCAGTGTGATGCCAAGAACACAGTGAATGAGCAGTGTGATGAAGAGAACACAGTGAATGAGCAGTGTGATGCAGACACAGTGAATGAGCAGTGTGATGCACAGACACAGTGAATGAGCAGTGTGATGCCAAGAACACAGTGAATGAGCAGTGTGATCCAGAGAACACAGTGAATGAGCAGTGTGAGGCAGAGAACACAGTGAATGAGCAGTGTAATGCAGGGAACACAGTGAATGAGCAGTGTGATGCACAGACACAGTGAATGAGCAGTGTGATGCACAGACACAGTGAATGAGCAGTGTGATGCACAGACACAGTGAATGAACAGTGTGATGCACAGACATAGTGAATGAGGAGTGTAATGCAGGGAACACAGTGAATGAGCAGTGTGATGCCGAGAACACAGTGAATGAGCAGTGTGATGCAGAGACACAATGAATGAGCAGTGTGATGCACAGACACAGTGAATGAGCAGTGTAATGCAGGGAACACAGTGAATGAGCAGTGTGATGCACAGACACAGTGAATGAGCAGTGCGATGCACAGACACAGTGAATGAGCAGTGTGATGCAGAGAACACAGTGAATGAGCAGTGTGATGCAGAGAACACAGTGAATGAGCAGTGTGATGCAGAGACACAGTGAATGAGCAGTGTGATGCAGAGACACAGTGAATGAGCAGTGTGATGCAGAGAACACATTGAATGAGCAGTGTGATGCAGAGAACACAGTGAATGAGCTTCGTGACGCAGAGAACACAGTGAATGAGCAATGTGATGCACAGACACAGTGAATGAGCTGCGTGACGCAGAGAACACAGTGAATGAGCTGTGTGATGCACAGACACAGTGATTGAGCAGTGTAATGCAGAGAACACAGTGAATGAGCAGTGTGATGCAGAGAACACAGTGAATGAGCAGTGTAATGCAGAGAACACAGTGAATGAGCAGTGTAATGCAGAGAACACAGTGAATGAGCAGTGTGATGCACAGACACAGTGAATGAGCAGTGTAATGCAGAGAACACAGTGAATGAGCAGTGTAATGCAGAGAACACAGTGAATGAGCAGTGTGATGCAGAGACACAGTGAATGAGCAGTGTGATGCAGAGACACAGTGAATGAGCAGTGTAATGCAGAGAACACAATGAATGAGCAGTGTGATGCAGAGAACACAGCGAATGAGCAGTGTGATGCACAGACACAGCGAATGAGCAGTGTGATGCACAGACAGTGAATGAGCAGTGTGATGCAGAGAACACAGTGAATGAGCAGTGTGATGCACAGACGCAGTGAATGAGGAGTGTGATGCGGAGAACATATTGAATGAGCAGTGTGATGCAGAGAACACAGTGAATGAGCAATGTGATGCAGAGACACAGTGAATGAGCAGTGTGATGCGGAAAACATAGTGAATGAGGAGTGTGATGCAGAGAACACAGTGAATGAGCAGTGTAATGCAGAGAGCACAGTAAATGAGCAATGTAATGCAGAGAACACAGTGAATGAGCAGTGTGATGCCGAGAACACAGTGAAAGAGGAGTGTGATGCAGAGAACACAGTGAATGAGCAGTGCGATGCACAGTCACAGCGAATGAGCAGTGTAATGCAGAGAACACAGTGAATGAGCAGTGTGATGCACAGACACAGTGAATGAGAAGTGTGATGCGGAGAACACAGTGAATGAGCAGTGTGATGCAGAGAACACAGTGAATGAGCAGTGTGATGCACAGACACAGTGAATGAGCAGTGTAATGCAGAGAACACAGTGAATGAGCAGTGTGATGCAGGGAACACAGTGAATGAGCAGTGTAATGCAGAGACACAGTGAATGAGCAGTGTGATGCAGAGACACAGTGAATGAGCAGTGTGATGCAGAGAACACATTGAATGAGCAGTGTGATGCAGAGAACACTGTGAATGAGCAGTGTGATGCACAGACACAGTGACTGAGCAGTGTGATGCACAGACACAGTGAATGAGCAGTGTGATGCAGAGACACAGTGAATGAGCAGTGTAATGCAGAGAACACAATGAATGAGCAGTGTGATGCAGAGAACACAGTGAATGAGCAGTGTGATGCACAGACACAGTGAATGAGCAGTGTGATGCAAGAACACAGTGAATGAGCAGTGCGATGCAGAGAACAAGTGAATGAGCAGTGTGATGCAGAGAACACAGTGAATGAGCAGTGTGATGCAGAGAACACAGTGAATGAGCAGTGTGATGCAGAGAACACAGTGAATGAGCAGTGTGATGCAGAGAACACAGTGAATGAGCAGTGTGATGCAGAGAACACAGTGAATGAGCAGTGTATGCAGAGAGCACAGTGAATGAGCAGTGTAATGCAGAGAACACAGTGAATGAGCAGTGTGATGCACAGACACAGTGAATGAGCAGTGTGATGCACAGACACAGTGAATGAGCAGTGTGATGCCGAGAACACAGTGAATGAGCAGTGTGATGCAGAGAACACAGTGAATGAGCAGTGTGATGCAGAGAACACAGTGAATGAGCAGTGTGATGCAGAGAACACAGTGAATGAGCAGTGTGATGCACAGACACAGCGAATGAGCAGTGTGATGCACAGACACAGTGAATGAGAAGTGTGATGCGGAGAACACAGTGAATGAGCAGTGTGATGCAGAGAACACAGTGAATGAGCAGTGTGATGCAGAGAACACAGTGAATGAGCAGTGTGATGCACAGACACAGCAAATGAGCAATGTGATGCACAGACACAGTGAATGAGCAGTGTGATGCACAGACACAGTGAATGAGCAGTGTGATGCGGAGAACACAGTGAATGAGGAGTGTGATGCAGAGAACACAGTGAATGAGCAGTGTGATGCAGAGAACACAGTGAATGAGCAGTGTATTGCAGAGAACACAGTGATTGAGCAGTGTGATGCAGAGAACACGGTGAATGAGCAGTGTAATGCAGAGAACACAGTGAATGAGCAGTGTAATGCAGAGAACACAGGGAATGAGCAGTGCGATGCAGAGACACAGTGAATGAGCAGTGTGATGCAGAGACACAGTGAATGAGCAGTGTGATGCACAGACACAGTGAATGAGCAGTGTAATGCAGAGAACACGGTGAATGAGCAGTGTAATGCAGAGAACACAGTGAATGAGCAGTGTGATGCAGAGACACAGTGAATGAGCAGTGTGATGCACAGACACAGTGAATGAGCAGTGTAATGCAGAGAACACAGGGAATGAGCAGTGTAATGCAGTGAACACAGTGAATGAGCAGTGCGATGCACAGACACAGTGAATGAGCAGTGTGATGCAGAGAACACAGTGAATGAGCAGTGTGATGCACAGACACAGTGAATGAGCAGTGTGATGCAGAGAACACAGTGAATGAGCAGTGTGATGCGGAGAACACAGTGAATGAGCAGTGCGATGCAGACACAGTGAATGAGCAGTGTAATGCAGTGAACACAGTGAATGAGCAGTGTGCTGCACAGACACAGTGAATGAGCAGTGTGATGCACAGACACAGTGAATGAGCATTGTGATGCAGAGAACACATTGAATGAGCAGTGTGATGCAGAGAACACAGTGAATGAGCAGTGTGATGCAGAGAACACAGTGAATGAGCAGTGCGATGCAGAGAACACAGTGAATGAGCAGTGTGATGCAGAGACACAGTGAATGAGCAGTGTGATGCACAGACACAGTGAATGAGCAGTGTAATGCAGAGAACACAGTGAATGAGCAGTGCCATGCACAGACACAGTGAATAAGCAGTGTGATGACAAGAACACAGTGAATGAGCAGTTTGATGCACAGACACAGTGAATGAGCAGTGTAATCCAGAGAACACAGTGAATGAGCAGTGTAATGCAGAGAACACAGTGAATGAGCAGTGTGATGCACAGACACAGTGAATGAGCAGTGTCATGCACAGACACAGTGAATGAGCAGTGTGATGCACAGACACAGTGAATGAGCAGTGTGATGCAGAGAACACAGTGAATGAGCAGTGTAATGCAGAGAACACAGTGAATGAGCAGTGTGATGCACAGACACAGTGAATGAGCAGTGTGATGCAGAGAACACAGTGAATAAGCAGTGTGATGCACAGACACAGTGAATGAGCAGTGTGATGCAGAGAACACAGTGAATGAGCAGTGTGATGCACAGACACAGTGAATGAGCAGTGTGATGCACAGACACAGTGAATGAGCAGTGTGATGAAGAGAACACAGTGAATGAGCAGTGTGATGCACAGACACAGTGAATGAGCAGTGTGATGCAGAGAACACAGTGAATGAGCAGTGTGATGCACAGACACAGTGAATGAGCAGTGTAATGCAGAGAACACAGTGAATGAGCAGTGTGATGCAGAGAACACAGTGAATGAGCAGTGTGATGCACAGACACAGTGAATGAGCAGTGTGATGCAGAGAACACAGTGAATGAGCAGTGTGATGCCAAGAACACAGTGAATGAGCAGTTTGATGCACAGACACAGTGAATGAGCAGTGTGATGCAGAGAACACAGTGAATGAGCAGTGTGATGCGGAGAACACAGTGAATGAGCAGTGCGATGCAGACACAGTGAATGAGCAGTGTAATGCAGAGACACAGTGAATGAGCAGTGTAATGCAGAGAACACAGTGAATGAGCAGTGTGATGCACAGACACAGTGAATGAGCAGTGTGATGCACAGACACAGTGAATGAGCAGTGTGATGCAGAGAACACAGTGAATGAGCAGTGTGATGCAGAGAACACAGTGAATGAGCAGTGTGATGCAGAGACAGAGTGAATGAGCAGTGTGATGCAGAGAACACAGTGAATGAGCAGTGTAATGCAGAGAACACAGTGAATGAGCAGTGTGATGCAGAGAACACAGTGAATGAGCAGTGTAATGCAGAGACACAGTGAATGAGCAGTGTGATGCACAGACACAGCGAATGAGCAGTGTGATGCACAGACACAGTGAATGAGCAATGTGATGCAGAGAACACAGTGAATGAGCAGTGTAATGCAGAGACACAGTGAATGAGCAGTGTGATGCACAGACACAGCGAATGAGCAGTGTGATGCAGAGACACAGTGAATGAGCAGTGTAATGCAGAGAACACAGTGAATGAGCAGTGTGATGCAGAGAACACAGTGAATGAGCAGTGTGATGCACAGACACAGTGAATGAGCAGTGTGATGCAGAGAACACAGTGAATGAGCAGTGTGATGCACAGACACAGTGAATGAGCAGTGTGATGCAGAGAACACAGTGAATGAGCAGTGTGATGCATAGAACACAGTGAATGAGCAGTGTGATGCACAGACACAATGAATGAGCAGTGTGATGCACAGACACAGTGAATGAGCAGTGTAATGCCGAGAACACAGTGAATGAGCAGTGTGATGCACAGACACAGTGAATGAGCAGTGTGATGCAGAGAACACAGTGAATGAGCAGTGTGATGCGGAGAACACAGTGAATGAGCAGTGCGATGCAGACACAGTGAATGAGCAGTGTAATGCAGAGAACACAGTGAATGAGCAGTGTGATGCACAGACACAGTGAATGAGCAGTGTGATGCACAGACACAGTGAATGAGCAGTGTGATGCAGAGAACACATTGAATGAGCAGTGTGATGCAGAGAACACAGTGAATGAGCAGTGTGATGCGGAGAACACAGTGAATGAGCAGTGTGATGAAGAGAACACAGTGAATTAGCAGTGTGATGCAGAGAACACAGTGAATGAGCAGTGTGATGCACAGACACAGTGAATGAGCAGTGTGATGCACAGACACAGTGAATGAGCAGTGTGATGCACAGACACAGTGAATGAGCAGTGTAATGCAGAGAACACAGTGAATGAGCAGTGCGATGCACAGACACAGTGAATGAGCAGTGTGATCCCAAGAACACAGTGAATGAACAGTGTGATGCACAGACACAGTGAATGAGCAGTGTAATGCAGAGAACACAGTGAATGAGCAGTGTGATGCAGGGAACACAGTGAATGAGCAGTGTGATGCCAAGAACACAGTGAATGAGCAGTGTGATGCAGAGAACACAGTGAATGAGCAGTGTGATGCAGAGAGCACAGTGAATGAGCAGTGTAATGCAGAGAACACAGTGAATGAGCAGTGTGATGCACAGACACAGTGAATGAGCTGTGTGATGCACAGACACAGTGAATGAGCAGTGTGATGCACAGACACAGTGAATGAGCAGTGTGATGCAGAGAACACAGTGAATGAGCAGTGCGATGCACAGACACAGTGAATGAGCAGTGTGATGCCAAGAACACAGTGAATGAGCAGTGTAATGCAGAGAACACAATGAATGAAAATGGGATGCAGGGAACTCAGTGAATGAGCCGTGTGATGCAGAGAACACACTGAATGAGCAGTGTGATGCAGACAACACAGTGAATGAGCAGTGTGATGCAGGGAACACAGTGAATGAGCAGTGTAATTCAGAGAACACAGTGAATGAGCAGTGTGATGCACAGACACAGTGAATGAGCAGTGTGATGCAGAGAACACAGTGAATGAGCAGTGTGATGCAGAGAACACAGTGAATGAGCAGTGTGATGCAGAGACAGAGTGAATGAGCAGTGTGATGCAGGGAACCCAGTGAATGAGCAGTGTGATGCACAGACACAGTGAATGAGCAGTGCAATGCACAGACACAGTGAATGAGCAGTGTGATGCAGGGAACACAGTGAATGAGCAGTGTGATGCAGAGACACAGTGAATGAGCAGTGTGATGCAGAGAACACAGTGAATGAGCAGTGTGATGCAGAGAACACAGTGAATGAGCAGTGTGATGCACAGACACAGTGAATGAGCAGTGTGATGCAGAGAACACAGTGAATGAGCAGTGTGATGCAGAGAGCACAGTGAATGAGCAGTGTGATACAGAGAACACAGTGAATGAGCAGTGTGATGCACAGACACAGTGAATGAGCAGTGTAATGCAGAGAACACAGTGAATGAGCAGTGTGATGCACAGACACAGTGAATGAGCAGTGTGATGCACAGACACAGTGAATGAGCAGTGTGATGCACAGACACAGTAAATGAGCAGTGCGATGCACAGACACAGTGAATGAGCAGTGTAATGCAGAGAACACAGTGAATGAGCAGTGTGATGCACAGACACAGTGAATGAGCAGTGTGATGCAGAGAACACAGTGAATGAGCAGTGTGATGCACAGACACAGTGAATGAGCAGTGTGATGCAGAGAACACAGTGAATGAGCAGTGTGATGCACAGACACAGTGAATGAGCAGTGTGATGCAGAGAACACAGTGAATGAGCAGTGTGATGCACAGACACAGTGAATGAGCAGTGTGATGCAGAGAACACAGTGAATGAGCAGTGTGATGCACAGACACAGTGAATGAGCAGTGTGATGCCAAGAACACAGTGAATGAGCAGTTTGATGCACAGACACAGTGAATGAGCAGTGTGATGCAGAGAACACAGTGAATGAGCAGTGTAATGCAGAGAACACAGTGAATGAGCAGTGTGATGCAGAGAACACAGTGAATGAGCAGTGTAATGCAGAGAACACAGTGAATGAGCAGTGTGATGCAGAGAACACAGTGAATGAGCAGTGTGATGCACAGACACAGTGAATGAGCAGTGTGATGCAGAGAACACAGTGAATGAGCAGTGTAATGCAGAGAACACAGTGAATGAGCAGTGTGATGCAGAGAACACAGTGAATGAGCAGTGTGATGCACAGACACAGTGAATGAGCAGTGTGATGCACAGACACAGTGAATGAGCAGTGTAATGCAGAGAACACAGTGAATGAGCAGTGTAATGCAGAGAACACAGTGAATGAGCAGTGTGATGCAGAGAACACAGTGAATGAGCAGTGTGATGCACAGACACAGTGAATGAGCAGTGTGATGCAGAGAACACAGTGAATGAGCAGTGTGATGCAGAGAGCACAGTGAATGAGCAGTGTAATGCAGAGAACACAGTGAATGAGCAGTGTGATGCACAGACACAGTGAATGAGCTGTGTGATGCACAGACACAGTGAATGAGCAGTGTGATGCACAGACACAGTGAATGAGCAGTGTGATGCAGAGAACACAGTGAATGAGCAGTGCGATGCACAGACACAGTGAATGAGCAGTGTGATGCCAAGAACACAGTGAATGAGCAGTGTAATGCAGAGAACACAATGAATGAAAATGGGATGCAGGGAACTCAGTGAATGAGCCGTGTGATGCAGAGAACACAGTGAATGAGCAGTGTGATGCAGACAACACAGTGAATGAGCAGTGTGATGCAGGGAACACAGTGAATGAGCAGTGTAATTCAGAGAACACAGTGAATGAGCAGTGTGATGCACAGACACAGTGAATGAGCAGTGTGATGCAGAGAACACAGTGAATGAGCAGTGTGATGCAGAGAACACAGTGAATGAGCAGTGTGATGCAGAGACAGAGTGAATGAGCAGTGTGATGCAGGGAACCCAGTGAATGAGCAGTGTGATGCACAGACACAGTGAATGAGCAGTGCAATGCACAGACACAGTGAATGAGCAGTGTGATGCAGGGAACACAGTGAATGAGCAGTGTGATGCAGAGACACAGTGAATGAGCAGTGTAATGCAGAGAACACAGTGAATGAGCAGTGTGATGCAGAGAACACAGTGAATGAGCAGTGTGATGCACAGACACAGTGAATGAGCAGTGTGATGCAGAGAACACAGTGAATGAGCAGTGTGATGCAGAGAGCACAGTGAATGAGCAGTGTGATCCAGAGAACACAGTGAATGAGCAGTGTGATGCACAGACACAGTGAATGAGCAGTGTAATGCAGAGAACACAGTGAATGAGCAGTGTGATGCACAGACACAGTGAATGAGCAGTGTGATGCACAGACACAGTGAATGAGCAGTGTGATGCACAGACACAGTAAATGAGCAGTGCGATGCACAGACACAGTGAATAAGCAGTGTGATGCAGAGAACACAGTGAATGAGCAGTGTGATGCACAGACACAGTGAATGAGCAGTGTGATGCAGAGAACACAGTGAATGAGCAGTGTGATGCACAGACACAGTGAATGAGCAGTGTGATGCAGAGAACACAGTGAATGAGCAGTGTGATGCACAGACACAGTGAATGAGCAGTGTGATGCAGAGAACACAGTGAATGAGCAGTGTGATGCACAGACACAGTGAATGAGCAGTGTGATGCAGAGAACACAGTGAATGAGCAGTGTGATGCACAGACACAGTGAATGAGCAGTGTGATGCCAAGAACACAGTGAATGAGCAGTGTGATGCACAGACACAGTGAATGAGCAGTGTGATGCAGAGAACACAGTGAATGAGCAGTGTAATGCAGAGAACACAGTGAATGAGCAGTGTGATGCAGAGAACACAGTGAATGAGCAGTGTAATGCAGAGAACACAGTGAATGAGCAGTGTGATGCAGAGAACACAGTGAATGAGCAGTGTGATGCACAGACACAGTGAATGAGCAGTGTGATGCAGAGAACACAGTGAATGAGCAGTGTAATGCAGAGAACACAGTGAATGAGCAGTGTGATGCAGAGAACACAGTGAATGAGCAGTGTGATGCACAGACACAGTGAATGAGCAGTGTGATGCACAGACACAGTGAATGAGCAGTGTAATGCAGAGAACACAGTGAATGAGCAGTGTAATGCAGAGAACACAGTGAATGAGCAGTGTGATGCAGAGAACACAGTGAATGAGCAGTGTGATGCACAGACACAGTGAATGAGCAGTGTGATGCAGAGAACACAGTGAATGAGCAGTGTGATGCACAGACACAGTGAATGAGCAGTGTGATGCAGAGAACACAGTGAATGAGCAGTGTGATGCAGAGAACACAGTGAATGAGCAGTGTGATGCACAGACACAGTGAATGAGCAGTGTGATGCAGAGAACACAGTGAATGAGCAGTGTGATGCAGAGAACACAGTGAATGAGCAGTGTGATGCAGAGACAGAGTGAATGAGCAGTGTGATGCAGGGAACCCAGTGAATGAGTAGTGTGATGCACAGACACAGTGAATGAGCAGTGCAATGCACAGACACAGTGAATGAGCAGTGTGATGCAGGGAACACAGTGAATGAGCAGTGTGATGCAGAGACACAGTGAATGAGCAGTGTAATGCAGAGAACACAGTGAATGAGCAGTGTGATGCAGAGAACACAGTGAATGAGCAGTGTGATGCACAGACACAGTGAATGAGCAGTGTAATGCAGAGAACACAGTGAATGAGCAGTGTGATACAGAGAACACAGTGAATGAGCAGTGTGATACAGAGAACACAGTGAATGAGCAGTGCGATGCACAGACACAGTGAATGAGCAGTGTGATGCCAAGAACACAGTGAATGAGCAGTGTGATGCAGAGACACAGTGAATGAGCAGTGTGATGCAGGGAACACAGTGAATGAGCAGTGTAATGCAGAGAACACAGTGAATGAGCAGTGTGATGCACAGACACAGTGAATGAGCAGTGTGATGCACAGACACAGTGAATGAGCAGTGTGATGCACAGACACAGTGAATGAGCAGTGCGATGCACAGACACAGTGAATGAGCAGTGTGATGCCAAGAACACAGTGAATGAGCAGTTTGATGCACAGACACAGTGAATGGGCAGTGTAATGCAGAGAACACAGTGAATGAGCAGTGTGATGCAGAGAACACAGTGAATGAGCAGTGTGATGCAGAGAACACAGTGAATGAGCAGTGTGATGCACAGACACAGTGAATGAGCAGTGTGATGCAGAGAACACAGTGAATGAGCAGTGTAATGCAGAGAACACAGTGAATGAGCAGTGTGATGCACAGACACAGTGAATGAGCAGTGTGATGCAGAGAACACAGTGAATGAGCAGTGTGATGCACAGACACAGTGAATGAGCAGTGTGATGCAGAGAACACAGTGAATGAGCAGTGTAATGCAGAGAACACAGTGAATGAGCAGTGTGATGCAGAGAACACAGTGAATGAGCAGTGTAATGCACAGACACAGTGAATGAGCAGTGTGATGCAGAGAACACAGTGAATGAGCAGTGTGATGCACAGACACAGTGAATGAGCAGTGTGATGCAGAGAACACAGTGAATGAGCAGTGTAATGCAGAGAACACAGTGAATGAGCAGTGTGATGCAGAGAACACAGTGAATGAGCAGTGTGATGCACAGACACAGTGAATGAGCAGTGTGATGCACAGACACAGTGAATGAGCAGTGTAATGCAGAGAACACAGTGAATGAGCAGTGTGATGCAGAGAACACAGTGAATGAGCAGTGTGATGCACAGACACAGTGAATGAGCAGTGTGATGCAGAGAACACAGTGAATGAGCAGTGTGATGCACAGACACAGTGAATGAGCAGTGTGATGCAGAGAACACAGTGAATGAGCAGTGTGATGCAGAGAACACAGTGAATGAGCAGTGTGATGCACAGACACAGTGAATGAGCAGTGTGATGCACAGATACAGTGAATGAGCAGTGTAATGCCGAGAACACAGTGAATGTCTTCATATTAGGTTAACATAAATTCATGTTGTTGATGCAGTGATGGCCGAGGTTTGTGGTTGGCCAGCCTGGCTGAGATGTATCTGTTCTGTGGAACAGATGGCCATAGAGATTGTCAGAATATTCATTGGAGTTTAGAAGAGTGAGAGGGAATCTCATGTAAAATTCTAACTGAATTAAACAGGGTAGATTCAGAAAGAATGTTCCCGTGGTGGGGAAGTCCAGAACTAGGGGTCACAGTTTGCTGGTAGGAATTTGAAGCTGTCAACCAACTCCACCTCGGCCCTGTTGATGAAGACAGGGGTGTGTACAATACTTTGCTTCCTGAAGTCAATGACAAGCTCTTTAGTTTTGCTGAATTGAGGGATAGATTGTTGTCGCTGCACCACTCCACTAGGTTCTCTATCTCCCTCTTGTATTCTGACTCATCATTGTTTGAGATCGGACCCACTATGATCGTGTCGTCAGCAAACTTTTAGATGGAGTTGTGGCCAAATGTTGCCACGCAGTCGTGTGTGTACAGGGAGTATAGTAGGGGGCTAAATATGCAGCCTTGCATGGCACCCGGTATTGAGGACTATCATGGAGGAGGTGTTGTTGTTCATTCTTACTGATTTTGGTCTGTGGGTCAGAAAGTCAAGGATCCAGTTGTAGAGTGATGAACCAAGTCCAAGGTTTTGGAGCTTTGATACGAGTTTGGCTGGGATTATGGTGTTGAAGGCGGAGCTGTAGTCAATAAATAGGAGTCTGATGTAGGAGTCCTTGTTGTTGAGATGCTCCAGGGATGAGCGTAGGGTCAGGGAGATGGCGTCTGCTGTGGACCAGTTGTGGCGGTATGCGAATTGCATTCAGGGAGTATGGAGTTAATGTATCTAATGACCAACCTCTCGAAGCTCTTCATTATGTTTGATGCCAAGGCCATCGGACGATAGTCATTGAGACACGTTGCCTGGTTCTTCATTGGCACCGGTATGATGGTGGTTTTCTTGAAGCAGGTGGGAACCTTGGAACAGAGAAGGGAGAGGCTGAAGATGTCCACGAACACCTCTGCCAGCTGGTCCGCGCAGAATCTGAGTGCACGACCAGGGACCCCTTCTGGGCCTTCTGAGGGTTCAAGGGATAAGGAGGAAGGCGGGTTCAGGGTATTGAACTTGATGATCAGCCATGATCATGATGAATAGTGGATCAGGCTCGAAGGGCCGAATGGCCTCCTCCTGCTTCTATTTTCTATGTATGTTTCTATGTCAGACCTGAACAGCTGTCTGCTGGTGATGGTGAATCGTTGTTACCAATTCAAGAGGGAATCAGAGAGTGCATTCGCAGTGAGAAGAGTTATACTTCTATAAGTCTTTTTGAGACTCACACAGGAGCCAACTCTACCCACGCATCCCCCTTGGGCCAGAACATCCCTCAGGCATCAAGATGAGAAAGAGTTGCCCGAGGAAGCAGTGGCACATCTTACTAGCCCATACTCTGCCAGCTCTGTTACAGACACTATTCAGGGATGTAGAGTGTGTGTATAGTTAGTGGCACAGGGTGAAAGTCACTGTACCAGAGTGCAGGAGGAGGTGTCAGAGTGAGAGACGTCTGTGCACAGTCCCTTTCGGAGGACGGTGGAAAGTCATGATGATGCTCCAGTGGGCGGGAATCTGGAGCCTCACAGGTCACTATTTGGAACATGGTATTTAGATAATCAGCGGTTGTGAGTCAGTGAGAGCTCAAGGGCTGGAAATGGAGGAGATCATCACTGTCATCAGCTCCACATTGTCCCTGGGCTCAACCACATGAGCTCTGACCATGAGAGATTGACCAGGCTCATGGAGAGACTCATGCAGCAGCACTCAGAGTGGATGCAAGAGCAGTTACTTGACCAGGAAAGGATGCAAATCTCACTCAGTATCCTGGATCAGCCAGTTCAGAATATGAGCACTGACATCCCTGGATTACCTGAGAAGCCGCATATTGTTAACAGGACGATCACAATGTTATTGGTTCCTCTTGTGCGAGATGCTTTATTTGCATGAATGCTGCAAGATACAATCCTATCAGTGGGCGTGATCGAATGGAAAAGTTTCCAAGTGTCATTTGTGACAGGTTTTGCTGGGGGAGTCCCTCCGGCTCTGTTGGCGAGTTGCTCACCACTGTCTAACTACACTTAGTCTTGGGGCCTTGGGGAGGTTCTTCCCGCTCAAACCTACACTTAGAATGATTTTTATCACTGGGGAGCTGAACCCTCTGGCCAGACCGGCTCCTCAGAGATCGGGCCACCATTTTGGAAGGTAGCCCTGATCTCGAAGTGGGCTTGTGGGTCCACCCCCCACCCATGGGCAATGTCACCCACCCTCACACACATTGGCACTACCCCCTGCCCCCCAAGTGATGACACCCCGCTATGGGGCCATTGAGGGCCCCCCTTTTCAGGTACCATGACCTCCGTTTTAGGACCCCCAACCTTCATCCCCCAAACTTCCAAAGGCCCCTTCATACCCACCCTGTACCTCCCTCCACCTTTCATAACCCTCCCCCTCCCTCCATCCTCTTTTCATGGGCAAGGCTTCCCTTGGTAGTGCAACCCTGACACCTAGGCACCGCCAAACTGGAAGTGGTCCTGCTGGCTTTACAGTGCCACCTGGACACCTTCCCAGTGCCATGGTGGCAGTGCCAATGTGCCAGCCTGGTAGATCCAGAGGGAGGGCCAGAGAAACACCATGCCCTGTCCCTGACTACACAGGGGCATGTGATGGCCCGGGAGACTCCCCCCCCCCCTCTCTCCCCCGGGGCCGTTCACCTGGTCCATGTTTGTGTGGACCAGTACTGAGTGGTGCCCGGCTGGTGACCCCCTGCAGAGGTTGTTTGATTCCGGGGGCCCGGTGAGCATGCCTAAGTGGGTTTAAACCTGACTTAGGCGGACGAGGCTTGGTCGTGCCCATTGTGGGTGGGATCCTGATTCCGACCTCGTGAGATCTACTGGCTACCGGGAAGCCCGCGGAAAGCTTCTCCCGGCATCTACTCGCCGTGTCACGCTCCCATGATGCGGCCAGTAGATCGTACCCAGCGTGCATAAGGTTTGAAAACTGACATTGTGTTTCACTCAGCTTTGTGAGCATGGTTTAACTATGCACTATTTGGCCATATGAGTCCCTCATTTATAGTCATTAGTGCACATATGAGGGAGTCAGTTTGTGAATAACTTGTTACCATGTGTGTTTGCAATATGATGAGGTCCATGGTTATGATGGCGAGAGTTTCAGAATAAGGATGTGACTGAGTCAAACTCATTGATGTTTTTCCTCTCCCTTGTTGGAGATGTGCAATCCATTGAATAGTTGTGGAGCCGATCTACAAGTTTTTTTAGTTCAGAGTAGCCATAGTCACAGTTCACCATAAACTGCTTTCCCCTTTGAGAACTGACATGTTGTAATTTAACCTGAGGGTTGAGGGTCACCACACCACAGGCGAGAGGCAAGGTTGAGAAGGCAGGGCCTTCATGAATCACCTCAGCCATTACAGGAATTGAACCCACGTTGTTGGCCTCCTCCTGCGTCACAATCCAACCGTCCAGCCAAATGAGCTAAATTGGACCCCAATTGTCACCAGGGACTTGCTGAAAGTAGTTGTGATATCGGAAGATGGAATGAGATTCTATTTTGCACAAGAACCCATCTGGCGGTGATCCCTCTCCACAGAGTCAGCCCTGGCTACATGGTCCTGCCACCCAACAGCTCTGCCATTGGCTGTTCCTCATCAGTTCTGGAATCTTCTGAATGGACAGGGGCTTCTTCCTCCTCAAAGGTTGCAGCTCTGCTCCTGGCCTCATTGTCATCAGTTTATATGCCCGTCTGCTGCACAACATTGTGCAGCTTGCAGTGCACCACTCCTGCTCTTGATTCCTTTGCTGGAGCATATTACAGAGCTCCTTCTGAGCGATCGAAGCCTTTGAGGCGCATCTTTAAAATGCCAAGTCCCTGCTTGATGGTACTCCTGGTGACTACATGGCTATTGTTGTAGTTGCTATGTCTCTATTTGTGTGCTCCTAAAGTGTGTCATTATCCACATTATTAAAAGGTAGCCAATCAGAGATCAGCATTAGTTGCTGAAACAGGAAGTTGGGAACTCCTTAGTATGAAGGAGTCATAGTAGCTGTCAGAGAACCTTGCACACACAATGAAGGAAGACCTTATGTGGTCACAAATTACCTGGACATTGAGTGAGTGGGAGGATGTTTGGTTGATAGAGGTGTCCCCATGTTGAGTTGGGGCTTTGTGGCAATGTGGGTGCAATCAATAACATCCTGCAGCTGAGGGAAGCCTCCCAATTGGTCAAAAACTGTGACTCTCTGAATCTGAGACGTTCAATTAGAGAAATTAATGTGAGCCCCCACACAAGCAATCAGGGCAATGAAGCTGTATGTGGTGACTGCGATATACCCCACACATCTTCTGATGGAAGGATCCTGAGGTACAGACGTTGAGAGCGATGGTTATCTTTGCAGGAGAGAGAGGCTGTTGGATTGTGGCTTGAGATGCTGCTGGACCATGCGGCATACGTCTGTCACCAACTCACGGCTTAGCCTCGGTCGCCTTTTGCAGCGGTTCTCCATCATATTGAGGTAGGATGTCAATGATGTGTATACCCGCCTCGCAGGGTAACACCTGATTTTGCTGCCTCTCTTCCCCCTCCTTCCTGGTGTGCACACAGCAGCCTCTTCCTCCTGACCATCTTCCCTCCCTCTAGCCTCCGGTTACTCACGGTGACTGGCTTCAACAGCCTCTCCTGCGAGGGTGCCATGTCCATCCTTTGCACAAAGTACCCTTCTCCAGCAAAAAAGATCTTTCTGGCACCTGGATGCAGGAGCCAGATGGGGCAGCCCCGCGAGCAGCAGCCCCACCACCTTGGGTTAAGGGAAGCTGGTTGGAATTGATTTTGTGCCACTTCTGAGTGGCAATCCAACAGGAATACTCTACCTCGCCAAAGGGGTCCCCGGGTAACCAAAGCAATACATCAAGTTCAGATCTGCTCTTACCAGGTTAACGCTGCAGACTTTGGGTTTCACACTCCTCGGTGACCAAGACTAAAGTGGAAGCAGCTGGTGATTTAAATGACCAGCTGCCTCTGTACAATTTGCACATGTGAAACATGAAAAGCAAACCGTCCTCTGTTCCAATATTCAGTTATATCATGTAACTATGCTTGTTGTTTCTATTTCAAACCCTTTCTAGTCCACCAATAGCACTTCTCATTGTGGGTGGCGTAAATATCACATTCAGTATGGCAAATGCTGCCTCCATAAGTTCGAACATGAATGGAATTATTGCATTGCTTCAATTGCTGCCGTCTCGCTCATATGCAAAGCTCTGTTGATCTCACAAAGATAATCTCCACTGATTCAGATACGTTAAAATACTCCCAGCAGCTCTGCCATTCAGTTCAATCTGAGCTGATCCATATCTTAACTCCATCTATCAGCCTTGGTTCCTTAACCCTTTAATATCCTTGCCTCACAAAAGGTTTGTTTTGAAATTCTACAATCACACCTTTAAGTAACTATGTTTGGCTTTTTACTTCCAAGTAAGGGATTAAAACTTGAGGTGAAAAGTTTGTGCAATACGTTTTGATGTGATGTCAAACCAGAAGCCCCATCTGTAGGTTGTGCGTACCCTGCAATCTAAAACCAGAGGGGCCCTACAATTGGGCTTGATCTCACATGGACCAAAATCATACAGGGTTCCTTGTACCCGGACAGGAGGTGGTTCTTGGATTAATGGTTGACTGTGGCTCCTCATCCTTGATACAGCCACGACTTTACAGCCTGCAAATGGCTCATAGCTGAGCTACGATGGAGGACCATCTGGACAAGGCACTGCTGGAACTGTGTTCCTGGTGTTCCAGGAGAGGACAGAGATGGTGCTGCCACTTAACAGTGCTGAGACACAGCAGTATTGGCGAACCCCGCTCAAAAGTTCCTGTGGTTCCTACGATTTGTATGCAATGAATTGTTCTCCAGCAATGAAATCTGATCTCCCAGCTGAAACAGCAGCCACATTTGTCACAAAGGATGATTCTTCAGATTGGAGTATTTTAGGCCATTTTGTGAAGCATGGTCGGGTGTCCAGTTCCAGAGATACCAGCTAATCACCTTGTCCCCAATACCACACCCATTCTCCACTCCAGGGCCTCGACTCTGCAAGCACAGTATTCATCTCTCAACCTACATCACTAAACAGATTATTCAATCATTTATCTCAGTTATTGTTTGTGGGATATTGTTACATGCGAAGTGGCTGCTGTGCTTCCTACATTGTGTTTCATTGACTTCAAAAGACTTTGGGACACTTAGAACTGGAGAAAGATGCTGTAGAAAGTTTACAAGAATACTGCCAGGGCCAGAGAAGAGCAGCTATGAGGAGAGCTTGGATAGGTTGGCCTTATTTTCTTTGGAGCAAAGAAGGCTGAGCGGTTACTTTTTTGAAAATAAATTTGGCCTACCCAATTCTTTTTTTTTCCAATTAAGGAAATTTAGCGTGGCCAATCCACCTACTCTGCGTATCTTTTTGGGTTGTGGGGGTGAGACCCTTGCAGATACGGGGAGAATGTGCAAACTCCACACAGACAGTGACCCAGGGCCGGGATTTAACCCAGGTCCTAGGCACCGTGAGGCAGCAGTGCTAAACACTGCGCCCTCGTGCTGGCTGAGGGGTGACTGAATTCAGGTGTACAAAACTATGAGGGGAAGCGATAGAACGGACAGGATAAAATTGTTTCCCTTGGTGAATAATTCTAGAACTGGGAACATAGATTCAAGATAAATAGCAGAAGATGTAGAGGGAAATGAGGAAGAACCTTTTTACGCAGAGGGTAGTGGAAGTCTGGAATTCACTTCCCAAGGTGGTAGTAAAGGCAGAAACCCTAAACATTTTTTAAAAAGTACCTGGATCTGCACCTTAAGTGCTGTAAGCTACAGGGCTGCGGATTGAGTTCAGGAAGGTGGACTTAGAAAGAGCACCTGGGTGTCCTCGGGCTGGCATGGACAAGATGGGCCGAATGGCCTCCTTAGAACATAGAACATAGAACACTACAGCGCAGTACGGGCCCTTCGGCCCTCGATGTTGCGCCGACCTGTGAAACCATCTGAAGCCTATCTGACCTACACTATTCCATTTTCATCCATATGTCTATCCAGTGACCACTTAAATACCCTTAAA
Source organism: Scyliorhinus canicula (assembly GCF_902713615.1). Taxonomy (NCBI): domain Eukaryota; kingdom Metazoa; phylum Chordata; class Chondrichthyes; order Carcharhiniformes; family Scyliorhinidae; genus Scyliorhinus; species Scyliorhinus canicula. The sequence continues at coordinate 132,512,827 of NC_052147.1, forward strand.
GTTGGCGAGTCTACTACTATTGCAGGCAGGGCGTTCCACACCCCTACTACTCTCTGAGTAAAGAAACTGCCTCTGACATCTGTCCTATATCTCTCACCCCTCAATTTAAAGCTATGTCCCCTCGTATTGGTCATCACCATCCGAGGAAAAAGACTCTCACTGTCCACCCTATCTAACCCTCTGACTATCTTATATGTCTATACTATACTATAGTACTTCTGTACTATAACGTTTCTACGATTCTACCGTTCTAAATTCAAGTCTTTTGTTTCCAATGGGGGTTAATGGTAACCGGTTTGGGGAGCATCATAATTCTGAATCTGTCTCCTGCTCACAATCCCAATCAGCTGGAATCACTTGATCACTTTTGGGTGGAGGGACCTAACCCGAGGTCAGGACGTGAGGCTAATTGATAAATCATTGTTAATGCAGCATAGGCATATTGAGCTGGTTGCCTGTTGCCCCATCTGGAGCTATCGGCTTTAATCCCAATTTCCTACCCTTTCCTCGTGTCCTTTTAGATTCTTCCTTTCCAAATACTTACTAATTCCACATTTTAATAATCTTGTGTGGAAACATTTCTTCTAACTCTGTCCTGTGTTTTGTTTCCCAATGTTCACAATATGTCACCATCTGAAAGTCACTCTTCCCTATTTACTTGCGCAAAACTTTTCAACAGTTTCAAACTCCCCGTCCATTCTCCCTTTAATCTTTTCTGTTAATGAGGGAAAAGGATGAAGTCTTTCCTCTTCAGCCTAATCTCTCATTCTTCGAGAACTCCACCTCTTTCCATGGTTCTAATATTTCAATTACATAGCCATGCTCAGAAATAGAACAGCTTACAAATGCACCAGAACGTCCTTGATTTAACATTCAATACCATGTGGGTAATATGGAGGGCTTGTGGCACAGTGGGCATCATTCCTGCCTCTGAATTAGAAGCTTTGCGTTCAAGTCCCGCCCCAGATCTAGATGACCCGGATAGGTGAGTTCATAACATGGCCGAACAGGTTGAGTATCAACCTGTAAATCCTTCCAACGCACACCAATGGTGAGCGATATGAGTGGGCGAGATTCCTGGTCAGCCAAGAGACGGGGAGAAAGTTGGAGCCTTTACTGACACCGTGCGTAGCTCCGGACTATAACATGCCTGTAAATGTATAAGCTGCCACAGCAACACGGGCTCCCTGAGTGAACCGTAACACACCATCATCACCTCCACATGGACCCCATTTTCTCCTCTGGATGAAATGAGAAACACTTATATTTATATAGCAAGTTTCAAGATCTTAAGAGCATCCCAGAGTGCTTTACATTCAATTCAGTGGTGTTGAAGTCACTGTTGCAATGAAAAATGAAAATGAATGAAAATCGCTTCTTGTCACGAGTGGGCTTCAATGAAGTTACTGTGAAAAGCCCCTAGTCGCCACATTCCGGCGCCTGTTCGGGAAGGTCTGCAAGGGAATTGAACCGTGCTGCTGGCCAGCCTTGGTCTGCTTTAAAAGCCAGCGATTTAGCCCAGTGTGCTAGGAAACACAGCAACCATTTTGTACACAGCAAGATCCCACCAACAGCAATGTGATAATGACTGGATAATCTGCATCTGGTATGTTGGTTGAGGGATAAATATTGACCGGGGAAAATGCCATTGCTCTTCTTCAAAGCGGTGCCATGGAATTGCTTGCGTCCGCCTGCTGGGGCAGTTTAACTCCCTACCTGACTGCTGGTACCTCTGACAATGCAGCACGTATTCAGTACTGCGCTAAGGAGTATCTGCCTGGATTGTGGCCTTAAATCCCTGGAATGGGTCTCGAGTCCCATTGCTGACTACCATGGAGCTAAGGCTGATGCAGTAATCAGTTTAGTCAATACAGACATGAGACAGTCTGGGAATTTCTAGGTCTGTGCGGCTTGACTGTGTCCACCAGCTAAACCAGCTAAGCAGCTCTCCAATAGCCCATGGGAAGTAACACTTGCCACAGGGTGCAGAAAAAGCTGACTGTGCAGTAATTCTTAAAGAAAAGAGGGCGATTGCCCGTTATGGCAAGGGAGTCTGAACATTGGAAGGTAACAAGACTGAGGAGGAGACGAGTCGAAAAGAGCAAGGATAATTACCTGGCATGTTGAAGGCCTCCAGAAGGCAGATGATGAAGATGGCAAACTGACCCAGGTGCTGCATGATGCTCCTATTGCTCTGTGGGGAGCTGGCACAATGAGTATTATAGTCACGATAAAACCTGTCAGCTGACAGGATGTGGTCGCTTCCAGTAGACGCCCCAACCCAGAAAACAATACTATGTGGGAGGCTGACAAAGGTAATTTTCAACTGACTGTTCATAAAACAATCTTGCAGCACTTCCCAGTTTGTTGATGCTGACACATTCAGAGCTGCACCATTCTTACCAAGCAGCAGAACAGTTAGACTGAGTTCACACTGCCTGATTTACACAACTTTATCAATCAGTTGTACTTTTAAAATCCTATAGAATTATAGAACAGTATAGAATAGTACAGCACAGAACAGGCCCTTCGTCCCTCGATGTTGTGCCGAGCAATATTCACCCTACTCAAACCCACATATCCACCATATACCCGTAACCCAACCCCCTTAACCCTACTTTTTTATTTTTAGGACACTCCGGGCAATTTAGCATGGCCAATCCACCTAACCCGCACATCTTTGGACTGTGGGAGGAAACCGGAGCACCCGGAGGAAACCCACGCACACACGGGGAGGACGTGCAGACTCCGCACAGACAGTGACCCAGCCGGGAACCGAACCTGGGACCCTGGAGCTGTGAAGCATTTATGCTAACCACCATGCTACCGTGCTGCCCACAGTTTAGATTTTTTGAATATTTTGCTCTTTAAGGATTTTTAAGAGTACCCAATTATTCTTTTCCAATTAGGGGCAATTTTGCGTGACCAATTCACCTACCCTGCACGTCTTTGGGTTGTGAGGGCGAAACCCACAAAAACACAGGGAGAATGTGCAAACTCCAGACGGACAGTGGCCCGGGGCCGGGATTGAACCCGGGTCTTCAGCGCTGTGAGGCAGCAGTGCTAACCACTGTGCCACCGTGCAGCCCTCTAATCTTTAATGTTGGGCTGGATTCTCCGTTCCTGAGACACTTGGACAAAATTGACACCGCACCTGGACCAAATTACCGACCGTTAAGGGCCTAGCACTGGCACCAGGTGGATCACAATCCATTCCAATGAGAAATGATGAGGGGTTCGCCGGGTCTGAGATTGACACTCGGGAGGCTGACAATCTACAGCTGCACATACACACTGCACTCCCCACAAACAACTCACCCCAGTCAACAAGTTGGCAGCAAGATGAGTGGCACCAAGGTTTAGAAATGCCAAACTGGAGACCCTGCTGGATGTCGTGGAGGAGAGGCAGGTGACCCTGTACCTCTTTCACCGGGCCTGGGCGCAGATGGCAGAGGTTGTCGGCACCGTGGGCAGCACTGCGAGGACCTGTTAGCAGTGCCGAAAGAAACTGAACTACCTCCTTAGGACGGCGAGAGTGAGTAGGCAGCACTGTGTCCCTGGCACCAACCCCCATCCCACACACCCATAACCCGACCTCCCCCGTGCCCCCAGCAAGACAGTTTGACACTATACTTGTGCTGTCAGATCAAGGGCAGAGCAACACCATAGCAATGCCATAGTAATATGAAGGCACCATTGTTCACAATGCAGGTAACAGCTACGTCAGCAGAAGACCAGTTTAAACTGGTCACGATACTAGTACAGAATCGCATTCCAAACATGCGCAAGTATTCAGACATGTAACAATTAAAACTAATGTTGCACATTGAAGATTGACAGCTAACCCATCTGATATTACCCAAATCAATTAGGATAACATAGGGGTGTAGATAGATGGCTAAAGACTGATATGATTGAGATAACCATGAGGGTCCGTACTACCTTTTTTATCCGGATCATTCTATACTTTGATCTAAACTATTTTCTATCTCTATACTTTCATTTTTCCACTCTGACTCTTGAAGTAAATGCAAGCTGTTTGCCGTAAGCAAGAAACCATATTGTATTATTTTCAAAGTTAAATTGTGTACAAGTTGCTTCTCTTTAAGTCCTTTTTTGCTTATTAGAGAATAAGATTTAAGTGATTCTCAATTGTAATCAAATAGAGGCAATAAAACATTCTTATTTGCACCGGAGAAGTTTTAACTCAAATCTCTACTGAGTTTTAGTGTTCGCAATTGCCACTAGATCCACATGGTAGATCTCTTTCACACAGTCTCTGGCTGATGTGGCACAGAATCAGAAGGTGGTGGCAGTCACTGGGTGATATGGTGTAGTCCCAGATGGAGATGGTCCACTCCCTGTTCTCCATCGCCACGAGCATGCGGACCCAGGTCGAGACCAGAGCGGTTCTCCAGAACTGGCAGAGCTCGGTGGTGGTGGGGCCCCAGGGGGCATCTCTGCTCGCATCCATATCCCATGGAGAAGCCTGGGGGGCATCAGACACCCTGAGGGAGGAAGAGGTGATGGGGCCTGTGCCGGTGGCTCCCATAGGGGAGGTGCCGGAACACTGCAGAGCCTCGAGGCCCGCCCCCTTCTCCTGTCCATTGTGCATCACATGGACAGCGGGCAGAACAAGGCTGCATCATGTCACCTAGGACACCGGAGCAGCAGCCGGGCCCATCCAGGCCTGGTCGCCTTAGAAGACTATCAGCAAAGGGAGCCCAGGTCACAGGGCGAGAATTGCTGTACCACTTTGGGATACACAGAGCTGTAGTGTTAGGGCCCTTAAGGCCAGAAAGGCAGACACCAGTTAGGTTGGCATGGGTGCAGGGCACAGTATAGCGATAGGGGCTTGGGCACGGATCTGTATATATTTATTAACATTAAACACCTGTGCACAACATTACAACCTGCCTCGGTGCTCTGTCAGAAGGTGTGAGGGAGGGACTGGCCTGGGCTGGCTGCAGAGGGAGCACAGGGATGGTGGGGGGGGAGGGAAATAGGTGGACGTTGTGGGTGGGCTTGGCCCAGGGACCACAGTTCAGCCAGTGCTCACCCCTCAGTCGGTGAACCTGGAGACGATCCAAGCATTCTGTGCGTGTTGACCAATGCGCACATATTATGCGGCCTCCTGTGTCTGCCCGGGCCCCATGTTCCTCGCCCACCCTCGCCTTCCACCGCATCCTCCTTGTTGGACGAGGTCTGGTGTTCATCCTCCTCCTCCAGCACGTCGCCTCTCTGCTGCGTGATGTTGTGGAGGATGCAGTAGGCCGCCACGATGTGGGAAACCCTCCCCGCGCTATACTGAAGGGCGCCTCCAGAGTGGTCCAAGCACCTGAACCGCATCTTCAGGATGCCGAAGCACCGCTTGATCACAGCCCTGGTTGCGGCATTCCTCTGTAGTGTCAGGTGTGCCATGATTCGGTAGATACGTAGCACTGTCCCCCTGCTCAGTTTGGAGTCTCGGCTCAGTTCGGCAGGTCCTCGAATGAGGCCTCACAGGGCTCCCCCTTTGCACCTCCTCCTCCTCGGCCTACTGGATGGGCGGATTTCATCCTCACTGACTGCCCCCTGTTCTTCTGAGGTAAGCTTCACTGCTGTTGTGTCCTCCTCGAGCAGCTCCAGCTCATCCAGCCTCAGTAACACCCTCAGGGCTACGGTGATTAGGAGGAAGGCCACCATTGCTGGTTGAATTCCAATATCCATTGTCTGCAGGGGGCGAAAGGCCGCCATGTTAGTGTGGAGTATACCCTCGTTCCCAATTAAGTCCAATGGGCTACATAGCGGCCCTGGTTGGAACTGCAGATCCTGCCCCCCCATGTCCCCCTCCCCTCCTCCCCTGGCTCTGCACCCCTGCCCTGTTAGTGCCTGGCACCATATGGTCCTCTGGCCCTGGCGCCTGTCCCTGCTGCCAGACTTCCCATTGGCTGGTGCTACCCATGCCAGTTGTACGCTCCATGGCAGCCCATTGTAGGTGCTACTGTGGGCATTGCCCTTGGGTGTGTCGCATGATGACCCGCCGGCGGGTAGTGGCCAGTTGGTGGGTGATATTGCAGGGTCTGGGTTGCGAGCGTGGTTGGGGTTGGAGGATGGGGGCACCTAAACAGCCAGTGTCACTCTGCACGACCAGGGGCCATAGTGGGTGGTCAGTGGGGTGCACAGAAAGATGGCTGCCTGGCAGGCCACGGCAATGGCGGTCCGTGCCAGGATACCCTGGTCCCCTGGGGTACTCCTCCCCCTGCCAGCCCGGCCTGTGTCAGGACCGGCAGCTCATGGTCGTGCCTCTGCATGTCCTACCTCCTTTTCTGTTTAGCTCACAGGGCTAATTGCTGGCTTTGAAAGCAGACCAAGGCAAGCCAGCAGCACGGTTCGATTCCCGTAACAGCCTCCCCGAAATGTGGCGACTAGGGGCTTTTCACAGTAACTTAATTTGAAGCCTACTCGTGACAATAAGCAATTTTCATTTTTCATTTTCATTTCTCTCCCTCATCAGCCACGGCATCTGCTTCTCGATTCTTAAAAGCAGAAGTGAATCTAGCTGTCAGGAATTCTCCCCGGTGGAGGAGGAGGATCGCAGAGGCCCCGAGTCAGGCCTGTCATAATATACACATCAGTATATCATGGTGCAGACACACACTGATTGACACACTGCACCAATCAACACACACAACACCGCAGCCAATCACCAGTTAGAACACACTCACTATAAAGACAGAGGGCACTACTTTTCCCGCTCATTCAGGATGCAGCCTCTAAGGACAGAGCTCACAGCTTGTAGCACAGATCTTTACCATGTGCTGAGAGTATAGACTGGTTAGGATAGGCATAGGTCTTTAGTTTAATCTAACATAGTGTCTACCCACAGTGAAAGTATGTTCAACAGTTTCTAGCTTCGTAAAATAGTGTTGTACTATTTCAAGTGTTGGTAACCTGTATGTGTTGCTGCTGAGGTAAACGCAGTCTCCACAGATCCAGAGTACCCAACACATCAAGGCCCACTAATGATCTGTAAACGGCAGTTACTGTACTTGTGGAGTAGAATGCTTTGGCGTCAGAAAATTGCGTGAACCCGATGCCTGCCACGATATCGGCATCAGGACTGATGCTCCTTGTTTAGCGATTCCAGTGTCGGCCGCCGGAGAATCCCGCTCGATCTATTTCAGGAACCTAGGGCCTGATTCTCGGGCCTTGCCGTGCTCTTCCTCAAGCGAAATTAGGCGCTGAGAAACTTGTGGCCATTCCCTCTCGCTACCACAGAATCATGCCCCCAGTATCTCATTAAATCCTTCCAGGACAGGTATAAAATGGGTTAATTTGTGTGTATTTGCTTCTCCACTGTGACATGTGAGAGTTCCTTTAAGAAAAGTGTGTTTTTTCAAATGGCTGCGCTGATGTTATTGTGTGGGTGGAGCTGGAATGTAATTCTGCTTTTTACTTTCATTTTGAGCTGGCAGCTCTTTTTGGCTCTGAGTCTCAGTTTCGCTTTCAGTTGGAGAGCTGCATTCAAACCAAGCAGATGCACACTGGTCTCTCTCTCTCTGCATGTTAAACAAGGTGTTCAAATCACTTGATAATTTAAAAGTGATAACTGTTCTCTTACAGAATTCAAACCTACTGTCACTGTTAAAAAGTGTTTTGACTTATGGCGGTTAGGAAAGTTACTAAGGGTTGTCTATAGAGTACTGTACGTTTTTTGGGGGGGTTATCAGTGTTGGTAGTTGGTAAGATGTTTACTGTGTGTTTATAAAATGTTAACTGGATTCATAGAATAAACATTGTTTTGTTTTAAAAATACTTTTAGCTCTCTGTTGCATCACACCTGTAGAGCGGGCCCTTGTGCTCCCTGTAACCACAATCTATTTAAAGTTGTGGGTCAGGTGAACTGCATGATACACTTTGGGGTTCTCTAAACCCTGGCCCATAACAACTGTCCCATTAAATATTCCAGGGGGAAAATGTTTAAATGTATTTATGGCTTGTGGGTGACACTGGCTAGGCCAGCATTTATCGCCCATCCCAAATTGCCCTTGAGAAGGTGGTGATGAGCTGCTTTTTTGAATTGCTGATGTAGGTACACCCACAGCGCTGTTAGGTTGGGAGTTTCAGGATTTTGACCCAGCGACAGTGAAGGAACGGCAGCATATTTCCAAGTCAGGATGGTGAGTGGCTTGGAGGGGATATTCCAGGTGGTGGTGTTTCTACATGTATGCTGCCCTTGTCCTTTTAGATAGTAATGCTTGTGGCTTTGGAAGGTGCTGTCTGAGGAGAATTGGTGAGTTCCTACGTTGCATCTTGTAGATGGTACATCCCACTGCCACTGTGCATTGATTTTTGTATTTTGAAAATATTTTTATTGAAGCATTTGCAAAATTTTTATAACAATAACAAACAAAACAATAATAGCATAAACACCAACATGGTAAACTAGACATTTCCCACCCAACCCCTTCTGTACATCCCTCAACCAAATTGCATCTCCCCCCCCTTCAGAATGCTGCTTCTGCTGACCTTTTAATTTTCCCCGAGAAAGTCGACGAACGGCTGCCACCTCCGGGAGAACCCCAGCATTGACCCCCTCAAGGCAAACTTTATTTTCTCCAGCTTGAGAAACCCAGCCATGTCACTGACCCAAGTCTCCACACTCGGGGGCTTCGAGTCCCTCCACATTAAAAGGATCCATCTCCTGGCTACCAGGGAGGCAAAGGCCAAAACGTTGGCCTCTTTCACTCCCTGAACTCCCGGGTCTTTTGACACTCCAAAGATCACTATCTCTGGACTCGGTACCACTCGCGTACCTAGCACATTGGACATTGCCTTGGCAAACCCCTGCCAAAACCTTCCAAGCTTTGGGCATGCCCAAAACATATGGACATGGTTTGCTGGGCTCCCCGCACACCTCGCACATCTATCTTCTACCCCGAAAAACTTACTCATCCTCGCTGCCGTCACGTATGCCTAGTGTACCACCTTAAACTGTATTAGACTGAGCCTGGCACATGATAAGGAGGAATTGACCCTGCTTAGGGCGTCTGCCCACAGACCCGCCTCTAACTCCCCACCTAGCTCCCCATCCACCTGCCCTTCAGTTCCTCCACTAGGGTCTCCTCCGCCTCCAACAATTCCTGATAGATATCCGACACTTTCCCCTCCCCCACCCAGGTACCAGACACTACTTTGTCCTGTATCCCCTGTGGCAGGATCAGCGAGAAAGCCAACACCTGTTTCCTCAGAAAGTCCCGCCTTCCCCGGCGGCAGCTTGAATTTGCCCTCCAGCGCCTTCAGACTGGGAAAACTCCCGTCTATGAATAGATCTCCCATCTGTCTAATTCCTGCTCTCTGCCAACTTTGGAACCCGCCAAATCCTGCCCGGCACGAACCTGTGGTTATTGCAAATTGGGGTCCAAACTGACGCACCCTCCACCTTCTTATACCTCCTCCTTTGCCTCCAGATCCTCAATGCCACCACCACCACCGGGCTCGTGGAGTACCGGGCCGGCGTGAACGGCAGAGGTGCCATTATTAGTGCTCCCAAACTGGTGCCTTTGCATGACGGCACCTCCATCTGTTCCCATGCCGACCCCTCCCCCATTACCCACTTCCTAATCATCGCTATAGCAGTAGTTGCAGAAGTTCGGCAGCGCCAACCCACCCTCCCCCCGACGATGCTCCAACAACATTGTCACTGTGCATTGATGACGGACAGAGTGAATGTTTATGAATAGGGTCCAAATCAGGTGGGCTGCTTTGTCCTGGATGGTGTGAAGCTTCTTGAGTGCCGAGTGGAGAATAATGCATCATGCTCCTGTCTTATGCCTTGGACGTTATGGACAGTTTCTGGGGAGTCAAGAGGTGGGTAATTTCTGTGGAATTCCCAACCTCTGATCTGCTCTTGTAGCTACAGTATTTGCATGGCTAGTGTTATGGCCACTGTAGATGTTAATTGCTGAGCAAATCAAATCCCAGGGTGAAACTTGATTTACTAGCCACAGCTTTTCTTACATTCTAAAAATGCGAAGAAAACGCATTGATCTTAGCAGCATGAAATTCAGTAACACATTGGGGATTTTAAAAATTAAAAAGGTTTATTGACAAGAAGAAAATAAAACTTAAGCACACAAAAATTACAGTTACACAGTCTAGTCTCCAAAAGACTCTCTAATTCATCAGATCCACAAGTAAACTCCTTCCAGGCAATAATCTCTTATATATGTTTAACTATAAAAATTCAGTAAGAAGCCTTATAACACCAGGTTAAAGCCCAACAGGTTTGTTTTGAATCACTAGCTTTCGGAGCACTGCTCCTTCCTCAGGTGAATGAAGAGGTGGGTTCCAGAAATATATATATAGACAATGTCAAAGATCCAAGTCGATAATTTGAATGTGAGTCTTTGCAGGTAATTAAGTCTTTACAGGTCCAGACAGAGCAACTGGAGAGAGAGCTAATCCCAGGTTAAAGAGGTGTGAATTGTCTCAAGCCAGGACAGTTGGTAGGATTTTGCAGGCCCAGGCCAGAAGGAAAGAGTGAATGTAATGTGACATGAATCCAAGGTCCCGGTTGAGACCGTACTCATTTTTTTTTTAATAAACAATTTTATTGAGGTAGTTTTTGGCTTTATAACAGTTACAGACATCATCAGAAAGGAAGCAAAAAAGGCAAAAATGTGCAAACATCCACGTACTTTCAATACTTCCATCGTAACATATTGCACAAGCCCGCTCCCCTCCTACCGGTACTACCCGCCATATTTTCCCTCCTACTCTACTCTACCCCCCCTCCCCCCCACCCCCCTGCTGACGCTCACTCTCCCGCAAAGAAGTCAATAAATGGTTGCCACCTCCGGGTGAACCCCTGCACAGATCCCCTCAAGGCAAACTTAATTTTTTCCATCCCCAGGAAACTCGACATGTCCGCAAGCCACCACTCAGTCTTCGGGGGCTTTGAGTCCCTCCACGCCAATAATATTCGTCACCGGCCTATCAGGGAAGCAAAGGCCAAAACATCGGCCTCTTTCTCCCCCTGGACGCCCGGGTCTTCCGAAACCCCAAAAATTGCCACCGCTGGACTCATCACCACCCTTGTTTTTAGCACCTGGGACATGACCCCCGCAAATCCCTCCCAGTACCCCCTCAGCTCAGGACATGCCCAAAACATGTGAACATGGTTCGCTGGTCCTCCCGCGCACCTAGCGCATTTGTCCTCTATCCCGAAAAATTTGCTCATCCGAGCCACCGTCATATGGGCCCGGTGAACGACCTTAAATTGGATCAGCCCGAGCCTAGCACATGTCGCGGTCGAATTTACCCTACTCAGGGCCTCTGCCCACAGCCCATCCTCCATTTCCCCGCCTAGCTCCTCCTCCCATTTAAGTTTCAGTTCCTCTGTCTGGGACCCTTCCTCCCTCATAAGCACCTTATATATACCCGAGACTCTGCCCTCCCCTTCTTCCCTCCTAGAGACTATTCTGTCGAGGATCCCCATTGGCGGGAGGCGTGGGAAAGATGGGACCTGTCTATGAACAAAGTCCCGCAACTGTAGGTATCTAAAATCATTTCCCCTTACCAACCCAAATTTCTCCTCCAAGCTCCTCAAACTCGCGAAGCTCCCTTCCAGGAACATATCACCCACCCTTCCCGCCCCTGCTTGCCGCCATACTTGGAACCCCCCATCCATACTGCCGGGGGCAAACCGATGGTTGTCGCAGATTGGCGCCCAGACAGACGCCCCCATCTCCCCCACATGCCTCCTCCACTGGCCCCATATCTGCAGGGTCGCCACCACTACCGGGCTGGTGGTGTACTTGGCCGGCGGCAGCGGTAGAGGAGCCGTGACCAGGGCTTCCAAGCTGGAGCCCCTGCACGAAGCCGCCTCCACCCACTCCCAAATAGACCCCGTACCCACCATCCACTTCCTTATCATAGCGATGTTGGCCGCCCAGTAATAATTAATCAGACTCGGCAAAGCCAGCCCTCCCTCGCTGCGGTTCCTCTCCAGCATCGCCTTCTTCACCCGCGGGGATTTTCCCGCCCAGACAAAGCTCACGATCAGCCCGTTAACTCTTTTGAAGAAGGACTGTGGGATAAAGATCGGGAGGCACTGAAAAATAAACAAAAATCGAGGGAGGATTGTCACCTTTACAGTCTGCACCCTCCCTGCCAGCGACAGCGGGAGTGCATCCCATCTCCGAAACTCTCCCTTCATTTGCTCCACCACCCTGGCCAAATTTAACTTATGCAGCCTGCCCCAGTCTCGTGCCACCTGGAATCCCAAATACCGGAAATCTTCCTCAACCAGCCTAAACGGTAGCCTTCTCAATCTGTTCTCCTGGCCCCTTGCCTGGACCACAGACATTTCACTCTTGACTGTATTTAATTTGTATCCTGAGAACTGGCCGAACTCCCTCAGCATTCCCAGTATAGTTCCCATCCCGGCCACTGGGTCCGACACGTACAGGAGCAGGTCGTCTGCATAAAGAGAAACCCTGTGTTCAACCCTGCCCCTCACCATCCCCTTCCAACCCTCTGCGGCTCTCAGCGCAATCGCCAGCGGCTCTATGGCCAGCGCAAACAGCAGCGGGGAGAGCGGGCAGCCCTGTCTGGTCCCTCGGTACAACCTAAAGTACTCCGACACTTCTCTGTTAGTCCTGACGCTGGCCCTCGGGGCCTGATATAATAATTTGATCCAATCCACCAATCCCTCCCCGAACCCAAACCGTCCGAGCACCTCCCATAGATAGTCCCACTCCACCCGGTCAAAGGCCTTCTCGGCGTCCATTTGTACCACTACCTCCACCTCTCCACCCGCTGGGGGCATCATTATCACATTGAGTAATCTCCTCAAATTGGCCGCCAGCTGCCTACCTTTCACGAACCCCATTTGATCCTCCCCAATCATCTCCGGTACACAGTCCTCCATTCTACCCGCCAGTACTTTTGCCAGGAGCTTGGCGTCTACATTAATCAGGGAGATTGGCCTGTAGGACCCGCACGCCTCCGGGTCTTTACCCCGCTTCAATATCAGTGATATGGTGGCTTGCGACATTGTCGGCGGCAGGGTCCCTCTGTCCCTTGCCTCATTGAAAACATTCGCCAAGACCGGGCCCACCAGCTCAGAGAACTTCCTATAAAACTCTACTGGGTATCCATCCGGCCCCGGGGACTTCCCCGACTGCGTGGCCTTTAGGCCCCCCCAATACCTCCTCTACTCTAATCGGGGCCCCCAGCTCTTCCACTCGCCCCCCACCAACCTTTGGGAATGTTAACCCGTCCAGAAACCTTTTCATCCCCTCCGGTTCTTCCGGCGGCTCCGAAGTGTACAGCTTACGATAGAAGTCCCGGAATACCCTATTCAATTCTGCCGGGTCCTCCACTTTGCGCCCCCCCCTCGTCCCTCACTCTACCTATTTCCCTGGCCGCCTCCCTCCTCCTGAGTTGCTGCGCTAACAGTCTGCTAGCCTTTTCCCCATGCTCGTACACCACTCCCCTCGCCTTCCTAAGCTGTTCCACGGCCCTGCTCGTGGATAGTGCCCCCAGTTCTGCCTGTAGTCTCTGCCTCTCCCTGAGCAAAATCTCCCCCGGGGACTCCGCGTGCTCTTCATCTATCCGACCCATTTCCCTGACCAATCTATCCATCTCTGCCCGGTCTGCCTTGGCTCTGTGGGCCCCAATTGAAATCAGCTCCCCCCGCACTACTGCCTTTAGCGCCTCCCACACGGTCGCCGCTGAGACCTCCCCGTGTCATTCACCTGCAGGTAATTTTTTATGCATTTCCGCAGCCTCTCGCAGACCCCCTCCTCCGACAGCAGTCCCACATCTAGCCTCCATTGAGGGTGTTGATAGCTCGCTCCCCCGAACTGCAGGTCCACCCAATGCGGGGCATGGTCTGAAATGGTAATTGCTGAGTATTCCGTGTTCTTTACCTCCCCCATACAGTCCCTGCTTAGTACAAAGAAATCTATCCTGGAATATACTTTATGGACGTGCGAGTAAAACGAGTAGCCCCTTCCTGTTGGCTGTCTATCTCTCCAGGGGTCCACTGCCCCCATTTGCTCCATAAACCCTTTCAGCTCCCTTGCCATTGCTGAGAGTCTACCCGTTCTGGGACACGACCGATCCAAAGCTGGGTCAAGGACCATGTTAAAGTTCCCCCCCCCCATTATTAGCCTGCGAGAGTCCAGGTCCGGGATCTTCCCCAGCATTCTTTTAATGAAGTCCACGTCATCCCAGTTCGGGGCATATATATTCACCAGCACCACTCTTCTCCCCTTCAGTCTGCCCCGTACCATCAGGTATCTGCCCCCCCTGTCTGCGGATATGCCCTCTGCCTCAAATTGCACGCGCTGGTTGATCATGATTGCCACCCCTCTGGACTTCGAGTCCAAGTCCGAGTGGAAGACCTGGCTAATCCAGCCCTTCCTTAGCCTGGTCTGGTCTGACACTTTCAGATGTGTCTCCTGCAACATAATTACGTCCGCCCTCAGGGCCCGCAAGTGCGCGAACACCTGCGCCCTCTTAACCGGCCCATTCAGTCCCTTGACGTTCCAGGTGATCAGCCTGGTCGGGGGGCACATCCCACCCCCCCACCACGCCGTTCAGCCATAGCCTTTCTCGGGCCGGCCCCTGACCCGTGCGTCGCGCCATTCCTGGCCCGCCCTTTGGCTGCCTCCACCCTCGACCTCCTTTCCAGTGCCAATTTCAAGTCCCTCTCCCATCAGCAGAACAATCCCCCCCCCTCCCCTAACCCTATCCCCTGATACCCCCACCCCTGCCATCTACTGGCTGTAACTTCCCCCCCCATCTGACTCCCTTCACTAGCCAATCTGCTAGCCCGGTGACTCAACACTCCGGCGCCTTCCTGTCCCATTCCCCTTGTTTCCCCGTCCTCCTCCCCACCCACTGGGGCAAGCCGGCTCCAGTGTCTTCCGCGAGCTGCACAAAAAGCACAAACCAGCCCAAACAGGAAAAAAACCCACAGAAAAAAGAGAAAAAGCACATAAATATATACCCAACCCCCCCCCCCCCCCCCCCCCCCCCCCCATAAGAAACAAGAGAGACCACAAAAAAAAACAAAAACCAAAAAAAGGGGGGGGGAAAGGTTAACCCCCCAAACCAATGTCCATGAACAAAGGAAAGAGTCTCAAATGTTCCGCTTGGCCCAGCAAACCATTGAGCAGCAGTCCAGGCACATTCGGCGTTCCTTCCCACAGAAATCCTCGGGCCCTAACTCGCGTCCTTGGGGCCTCCTTTCGGGACCAGCCCCAGGTCCCTCACAAAATCCATCGCTTCTTCGGGCTCGGAAAAGTAGTGGTGTTGATCCTGGTGCGTGACCCATAGCCGAGCTGGGAACAGCAGACCAAACTTCACGTGCTTCTTGAACAGCACCTCCTTGACATTCTTAAAGGCTGCTCGCCGCCGACCACCTCCTGGCTTAGGTCCTGATAAATGCGGAGAACACTGTTGTTCCACGTGCTGCTCCTGGCGCTCTTTGCCCACTGCAGCACCCGCTCCTTGTCCACGAACCTGTGGAACCTAATCACCATCGGGCGGGAGGGTCCGCCCGGCCGCCCCTGCCTTGCCTGCACTCTGTGTGCCCCCTCCAGCTCCAGCGGTCGCGGAAAGGCTTCGGCCCCCATCAGCTGCATCAATAGGTCTGCTACAAACGCTGCAGCATCAGCTCCCTCAGCCCCCTCCGGGAGGCTGACCATCCTCAGATTGTTCCTGCGGACTCTATTCTCCAGCTCCTCCACTCTGTCCAGCAGTCTTCTCTGTCGCTCTTTCAGGCCGTCAACTTCTAGCGCTGCAACCGTTTGCGCATCCGCCTGCTCCTCCACCGCCTCTCCCAGCTCCTTAACTTTAACATCCTGGGCGTCCAGCCTCTGGTTCAGCTGATCCACCGCTTTCTGGATTGGGTCCAAGCTGTCCCGCTTCAGCGCTTCAAAACTGGACTTCATTACCTGGAGCATGTTATCCAGCGCCAGCTGGATTGCTGAGTCCGGGATCCGTGTGTCCGCCATCTTAGGTCCCAGGTAATTTTCTTCAGGTCCTTGTCTCTGTCCCTTTTTCTCCTTCTTCTTCTGCCTTCTGGAATCCCGCTGTTCCATGTGCCGCAGCCCGCTCCTCAGCACCTTCGCTGCCGCCTTCCTTCGCCCAGCTCCTTAAATCTTACCTTCTGGGCATCTGAAGTGGGTCCAAGCTGACCCTCTTCAGCAACTCCAAACTTTTTTTCCTTGTCCTGGAGGAAGGAAGGTCCGTGGGTCCGCCATCTTACCCTTCAGGTCAGTTTCCTCCTTGCCTCCCTCTCTCTCTCTCTCTTTCTTCCTCTACCTGCTGGCCTCCAACGCTTCCATCTGCTGCAGCCCGCTCTCCTCTTCTTTCCCAGCAGCCTTTTTGCCGCCCCCGTGGTCCCGCTATCGCGGGGAATCAGCTGCTCAGCCCCGCCGGAGTGAGAGCCCGCCGAATGTGCGGCTCACTCGGACATCGCCGCCACCGGAAGTCTCGAGACCGTACTCATGTGTGCGGAACTTGGCTGTAAGTTTCTGCTCGGCGATTCTGCGCTGTCGCCCGTCCTGAAGGCCGCCTTGGAGAACGCTTACCCGAACATCAGAGGCTGAATTCCCTTGACTGCTGACTGGGGGGAACATTCCTGCCTGGCAATTGTTGCACAATGTCCGTTCGCAGCGTCTGCGTGGTCTTGCCAATGTACGGGACATCCTTCCTGCAGCCTATGAGGCAGACAACGTTGGCCGAGTCACACTGGCATGTATCACGTACCTGCTGAATGGTGTTCTCACGTGTAATGGTGGCACCCATGTCGATGATCTGGCATGTCTTGCAGAGATTGCCATGGCAGGGTTGTGTGGTGTCGTGGTCCCTGTTCTGAAGGCTGGGTAGTTTGCCGCAAACAATGGTCTGTTTGAGGTTGCACGGTTGTTTGAAGGCAAATAGTGGAGGTGTGGGGATGACCTTGGCAAGATGTTCGTCTTCATCGATGACGTGTTGAAGGCTGCGAAGAAGATGTCGTAGTTTTTCCGCTCTGGGGAAGTACTGGACGACGAAGGGTACTCTGTCAGTTGTGTCAGAGGAGGTCGGTGCGTTTTTTTCTGGTGCATTGGAACTGTCGATCGATGAGTTGAGTGCAATGTCCCGTTCGTATGAAGGCATCTTTTAGCATCTGTAGATATCTGTTACGCTCCTCCTCGTCTGAGCAGATCCTATGTATACAGAGGGTTTGTCCATAGGGAATGGCTTCTTTAATGTGTTAGGGTGGAAGCTGGAGAAGTGGAGCATTGTGTGGTTATCCGTGGGATTGCGGTAAAGCGAAGTGCTGAGGTGACCGTCCTTGATGGAGATGAGTGTGTCCAAGAATGCAACAGATTCTGGAGAGTAGTCCATGGTGAGTCTGATGGTGGGATGTAACTTACTTATGTCATTGTGTAGTCGTTTCAGTGATTCTTCATCGTGGGTCCAAAGGAAAAAAATGTCTTCGATGTATCTGGTGTCTTGTTCAAACTTGTGCATGAAGGTGTTAGCATATTGAGGTGCGAATTTGGCTGTTCCGTGTGTTTGGATGAAGAACTTGTTGTTGAAGGTGAAGACGTTGTGATCCAGAATGAAGCGGATGAGTTGCAGAATTGCGTCTGGAGATTGTCAGTTGTCAGTGTTGAGGACTGAGGCTGTTGCAGCAATGCCGTCGTCATGGGGGATGCTGGTGTAGAGTGCCAAGACATCCATTGTGACGAGGAATGTTCCTGGTTCAACTGGTCCATGGGTGCTGAGTTTCTGTAGGAAGTCTGTCGTATCACGACAGAAGCTGGGCGTTCCTTGTACGATGGGTTTCAAGCTGCCCTCGATGTAGCCAGAGCGGTTCACACACAGGGTCCCATTGCCTGATATGATAGGACGGCCTGGTGTGTTGGCCTTGTGTATTTTCGGGAGGCAGTAGAGATCTCCAATGCGGGGAGTACGTGGGATGAGAGCACGTAGGATGCTCTGAAGGTCTGGATCCAAGGACTTGATCAGTCTGCTGAGTTGGCGGGTGTGTTCCTTGGTCGGATCTGCGGGTAACCGTCTGTAGTGTTCCTGGTTGTTGAGTTGTCGGTACACTTCTTTGCAATAGTCCATTCTGTTCAGTATAACGGTGTCCCCTCCTTTGTCTGCTGGTTTGATGACGATGTTGCGGTTGGTCTTGAGAGCGCAGATGGCGTGTGTTGTGCTTGGGTGACGTTCGGGGCTGCCTTGTGAATGCGACTGATGAATCTGTCATTGACGCGACTCCTGACAGCTTGAGCATACATGTGGAGTCTAGGGCAGCGGCCTTCCGGAGGGGTCCAATTTGACTCTTTCCTCTCTGGTTGCTGCACCGCAGATCTCGCAGTCTGCTGTTCCGGTTCATTGGTTGTCTCACTGGATTCGCTGTCGGCCTCTTGGGGTCTGTGGAAGAACTCCCAGAGCCTCATTCGCCTGATGAATTCCTCCGTGTCTGCCACGAGACTGATGGGGTCCATTTGGAGGTGGTGCAGAAATTGAGCCCTCTGCTGAGGACTTTGATTTTGTCTGGTTGAAGGGTGTAGTCTGACAAATTGACAATAGATTTCCCTGTATTGTTTTCTACTGTGGCACCTGGGGAGGCTTGGTTGCTGCTGGTGGTGATGCCGAGTTTCTCAAGCTTCCTGTTCTTGGTGTGCATATAGGTAGCATAGTATCATTGTTCTCATCTGTTTGGCGGTGTTCTCGCAGCTGGTCTGCTGCATCCTGAGCGCAAGTTGATAATATGGACTTTATCTTGGTTTCCAGGTTGCGGTGAGTGCTGTAGAGCTGTTGGATGACGTGGTTGAGGAGTGTGCGACGGCAGAGTCTCTCACCAGGTTAAAGTCCAACAGGCTTGTTTCGAATCACCAGGTACGCGGATGTCCCGAAGCGTGGTAAGACCATGCAGACGCTGCGACAATGGATGAACGGACATCGCGTGACAATCGCCAGGCAGGAATGTTCCCCTCCAGCCGGGGAACACTTCAGCAGTCAAGGGAATTCAACAAATAAAAATCCAGGAAGACTTCCGTTTGCAGCATGCAGATGGAGGTGGCATATTAGGTGGCCCCTGCCTGAGTATCTTTTACAGGCCCTTTACACCCAGACTTTGGGAAAATTCTTTTGTGCCAAGTTATGGGAAGGTCTGAGGCATTCCAAGAATGTCAAAAACCAGAAAAAAGAATCCAGGAAAGAAAGGGAGCAAGTGAAGGTAAGACGCCAAGCATGGCGAGGAGTGTTGCGGGAGTAAAGATAGTGGAAGAGAGCCCAGCAGGCGGCGCCGCACCCATCACGGTGGAAAAGACGCCTGAAGTGATGGCTGGGGAATTTGAGTGGTTCTCAAAACATTTGAAAGGAATCGGACAGGCTGATGACTTCACCTAAGGAGTGGGTGGGTGAGACCATTGCCCCACTGAGCAAGAAGTTGATGAAGACGCCACTGGCGGTGCGGGAGCAAGGAGAGAAAATGGAGGGGGTGGAGGAGGACGCATTGTCACGGCATAGCGACCAGTTCACCTTGATGGGTGAGGAGTTGTGGAAGATGGCAGAGAGCAACAGAGAGCTGAGAACCAAAGTAGAGGACCTGGAGAACAGGTAATGAAGGCAGAATCTGAGGATTGTGGGTTTGCCTGAAGAGGTGGAGGACCGGAAAGCTACAGAGTATTTTGCTGACATGCTGGTCAAATTGATGGGGGAGGTGGAAGAACCCTCCCAGTATGAATTTCTCATGGCCCACTGATCCCTCCAGCAGCAACGGAGAGCAATGAGCTGCTGGGAGCTGTGTTCGTCTGCTTTCACAATTTTCAGATGAAGGAGAAGGTGCTGAGGTGGGTGAAGCAGAAGCGGGAGGTGGAGTGGGATGGAAATGGGATATGTATTTACCAGGACTTGACAGCGGAGATGGCGAGGAAACGGACGGCCTTTGGGCTAGCGACGGTTGTAGCCTGCGGTTTGGTGTGGTCCATCTGGTGAAGCTGAGGTGGTGCACAACAGCAGGGACTGCTACTTTGAAAATGAAAAAAAATGGCTTATTGTCACAAGTAGGCTTCAAATGATGTTACTGTGAAAAGCCCCAAGCCACCACATTCCAGCACCTGTTCGGGGAATCGAACCGTGCTGCTGGCCTGTCTTGGTCTGCTTTAAAAGCCAGCGAGTTAGCCCAGTGCTAAACAGCTAGACGGAGGCAGGGACGTTTGTGAAGGCAAAAAGTCTGGGAATGGACTGAGTTTGGCATTTGATGGTTTTTGACTGGGTTTTTCCTTTATGTTCTTTGGCTGTTATGGTTAACGGGTTTGTGTAATAGATGTTTGGACTGGGGTGGTTTGGGAGGGACGGTTGGGATTTATGGTTGTTGCATTTTCGGGTTTGTTTTAATGTTGGGAGTTTGGAAGAGGTGGGTGTGGGGTGGAGGTGGAGCTGGGGTGTTTTTTCGGGGAGGGGGCTCTGACAGGGGCTGCCAGGCTAGCAAACATGATGTTGGGTAATGAACAGGGAGCGAGGTGGGGGGAGGGGCCAGGGTTGTTGGAATCTGTATGGGCAGGTTTCAATGGGCCTGGGAGCTGTGAATGGAGGGGGGGATAGGGACAATTCTGGGTGAGCTGATTTTGAGAGGAAGTGGTGGAGGGGAAGGGGTGGGGGATGACAGTGACTAGGGCCGGGATTACCTGCTAGGTAGAGTGTGGGGCGATGGTCATAGCAGGTAGGAAGAGCGGGGGAGGGGATGGGAGGGGGGGGTGAAAGACCCCCATTCAGAATGGTGAGGTGGAACGTGCAAGGGTTAGGGGACCGGTGGAGAGAGCTCAAGTTTTCTGAAAGTGGGCACGGTGCTGTTTCAGGAGAACCATCTGAGGGTAATAGGCCAGATGAGGCTGAGGAGGGGTTGGGTACTGCATGTTCCATTTGGGCTTCAACAGTAGGGGGGGAGGAATTGGAATATGGTGTTGGATCCGAAGGTGGGCAGGTTCTGGTCATGCTTGCTGGTCTCTTCGGGGGGGGGGGGGGGGGGGGGGTGAAGGTGTTGTCTGGGTTCATGAAGAAGATGGGAGGGTGCACCCGTGGAGGTTTTTACATCGGCAGTGCTTAAGGTGAACTCAAGGATCGATTTTGTTTGAGTGGAGAAAGCGCTGCTCGCTGGGGTAAAGACGGCAGAGTACTCGATGATTGTGATATCAGACCATACTTCGCACTGGGAGGATGTGGTCTTGGAGAAGGGTCCAGCCCAGAGGCCGGCATGGGGACGAGGTGTGGGTTTTATTGTCGGACCTGAATTTTTGCATTAAGATGGGGAAGGTGAATGTGGAATGGGGAGGTTTTGCTGTTGGTGGTTTGGGAGGTGTTGAAGGCGGTAGTGAGATGTCAAGTCATTTCATTCAAGGTGAAGGTAGATAGGTCGGTGCGGGAGGAGTGGCAGCGGTTGATAGAAGAGATTTTGGAGGTAGATGTAAGATATGCAGAGGACCTGGAGCCGGGACTTTTGATGAGGGGGAAGAAGTTCCATGGGGAGGACGGTTTGGCAGTTGCGGCGAGTGAGAGGAGGTTATTTATGAGTATGGTGAGAAGGAAGGATCATGGGACTGCTGGGGAGGGAGCTGGCACAACATTTATGGTAGCTAGGGATAGATTTAGGTATTTGGGAATTCAGGTAGTGGGGGAATGGACCAGGCTCCATAAATAGAACTTAACGAAGCTGGTGGAGGAGGCCAGGGAGGATCTTAAGAGGTGGGATACACTGCTCTTATCACTGGCGGGGAGGGTCCTAGTGGTGAAAATGAATATTCTGCTGAGGCTCTTGTTTATCTTTCAAGCTCTCCTGATCTTTTTAACCAAAGGCCTTTTTTTCGGAAAGTGGACATGATCATTTCTGACTTTGTCTGGGCAGGGAAGGTGCCGAGGGTGGGGAGGACCTTGCTACAGAGGCAGAGGCAGCAGGGGAAGTTGGCGTTGCCAAACTTGCTTCATTATTATTGGGCGGTGAATGTGGACAAGGTGCAGCAGTGGTGGGAAGGAGATGGGGTAGAGTGGATTAGGATGGAGGAGGGATCTTGTAAGGGGTCTAGTTTGAGGGCTATGGCAGCATTGCCAATGGCTCCGAGTAGGTATTCAAGGAGCCCAGTGGTGCAGTCCACAGTGAAGATATAGAATCAGTTGAGGAGGCATTTTAGGGTGGAAGGGATGTCTGTGTTAACACCGCTGTGTGAGAATCATGGGTTTGAGCCGGGAGGAATGGATAGTGTATACAGGAGGTGGAGGGCAGTGGAGCTGGTCAAGGTGAGGGATCTGTATTTGGAGGAAGGCTTCGCCAGTCTGGAGGAGCTAAGGGAGAGGATAGAGCTGCCGAGGTGGAGTGAATTAGGGTATTTGCAGGTTAGGGGCTTTGCACGAAAGGTCTGGAGGGGGTTCGCTAGGTTGCCGGGATACACCCTGCTGGAGCGACTGCTGCTTCCGGATGTGGAAGGGGAGGGAGGAATTGGGGATATATACAAATGGCTGGGGGAAGAGGGAGGCAAGCGGGTGGTGAAGATCAAGGAGAAATGGGAAGCGGAGTTGGGAATGCAGATCAATTGGGGAGTATGGAGTGAGGCACTGCGAAGGGTAAACGGGACCTCCTCTTGTGCAAGGATGAGCCTGATACAGTTTAAGGTGGTGCACAGGGTGCAAATGACTCGGGCGAGAATGAGTGGGTTCTTTCAGGGGGTGGCAGATGCGTGTGAGAGGTGTGGGCGGGGGTCAGCGAATCACACGCACATGTTTCGGGGTTGCGAAAAATTGGGAAGATTCTGGGCGGGAGTGTTTGAGGACTTAACCAGGATAATGGAGAAGGAGATGGACCCGGACCGTTTGGTGGTGATATTTGGGGTTTCAGGGAAGCCGGAGCTCATGGAGAGGGGGAAGCCCGAAGTCGTGGCCTTCGCCTCTCTGATTGCACGGTGGCAAATTTTTCTGGAGTGGCGGTCGGCAACGCCACCTGGGGTAGCAGTTGCTTGGGTGACCTGCATGACTTCCTGCGATTGGAGAAGATAAAGTATGGGTTAAGGGGCTCTTCAGGGGGGTTTGAGGAAAGGTGGGGTTGTTTGTGACCGTGTTTGAGGAGCTGTTCGTCGCAGGGTGGTGGGGATGAAAAAGGGGAGAAATCTGTACAGACTGTATAGTTGATTGTTTCCCTGGGTGTTTATTCACTGTAACCTGTTTTGATACATATTTGTAATAAAATACATTAAAAAAAAGAATATGGTGAGAAGGCCAGTCGATCGCTGGCACGCCAGCTCCATCGCCAGGCAACAACGAGCGAGATCGTGTGAATTAGGGATGGAAAGGGTGTGCTGGCGGTGACTCCGGAGCAGGTGAATAAGGTATTTGAAGACTTTTACAGGGGCTTGTATAAGTCAGAGCCACTGTATGATGAGGTGGACAGGAAGGAATTTCTGGAAAGACTGGAGTGTCCGGAGGTGGGAGAGGAGGAGAGAGTGAGTTTGGAGGAACCAATGGGAGTGGAAGAAGTGCAGGCAGCGATAGAGAAGATGCAGTCAGACAAGGCACCGTGGCTAGATGGGTTCCCAGTGGAATTTTGGAAAATATTCAAGGATAGGTTGGCACCACTGATGGTAGAAATATTTAAGGACGTGATGGTAAGGGGAGGACTGCTGGAGATGATGGAACAGGCATCCATCTCACGGTACAGTAGCACAGTGGTTTGCACTGTTGCTTCACAGCTCCATGATCCCAGGTTAAATTCCTGGCTTGGGTCACTGTCTGTGTGGAGTCTGCATGCTCTCCCTCGTCTGCGTGGGTTTCCTCCGGGTGCTCCGGTTTCCTCCCACAAGTCCTGAAAGACGTGCTGTTAGGTGAATTGGACATTCTGAATTCTCCCTCTGTGTACCCGAGCAGGCGCCGGAATGTGGCGACTCGGGGCTTTTCACAGTAACTTCATTGCAGTGTTAATGTAAGCCTACTTGTGACAATAAAGATTATTATTATTGTATTACTCAAAAAGAAGGATCTGGTGGAGTGATTGTCGTCGTGCTCATCTCTCTACTGAATATGGATTTATACACCAATGCTAAGACATTGGTGAAGGTGTTGCCCGTGAGTTTGGCGGAGTGCCTTCTGAAGGTGGTGGGGAGGATCAGGCGAGGTTCATCAAGGGCAGATAGCTGTCGTGAAATGTGCGGCGGCTGCTGAAAGTGGTGCTTTCTCCGGCAGAGGTAAGGGAGCTAGAGGTGGTAGTGGTATTAGATGCGGAGAAGGCGTTTGACGGTGTGGAGTGGAGATATTTGTTCCCTGTGCTGGAGAAGTTTGGGATTGGGTCTAAGTTTGTGGCATGGGTGAAATAATTATACACGGACCTGACAGCATTTGTGCGGACGAGTGATATGAATTTGGGAACTTCCCACTATTTCAGGGAATGAGGCAGAATGCCCCATGTCCCCTCTTCTGATCGGGTTGGCAATTGAGCCCTTGGTAATTGTGCTGAGGGGTTTGGACTTATGGAAGGGGATAGTGAGGATGGGGTGGAGCATTGGGTATCCCTCTATGCGGACGATCTGCTGCTATACATCTCGGACCTGGGCTCGTCGGTGAGGGATGTCATGATATGCAACCATGCAGCTAATGAACACATAGAATAGGACATGACCAATGATCAGTCAGGACACTCAGGGGTGGTATCTCACGATAAAGGGGAGGAGGCACTCACACCCCGCCTCTTTCCACAGACCAACATCTACGGAGTGAGACAGGGTGTATCCTCAGAATCACACCCCAGCATGTGGCTTAGAGCAAAGCTGGTTCAGTTAGACTGAGTTACTACATTTAGATTAGCAGAGATCAACCTCATTGAGAACTGTGCTAATAGTTCAATAAAACACATTGAAATCACTTCAAAGTCTGGAGCATCTTTTACTCAAAACTGCATCTAGTGGCAGCTTGTGTTATTCCAAATTACATAACAGAACAAGGGATATAATGGGGTTGCTAAGGACATTTGGGGCGTTTTCGGGATATAAGCTCAATTTAGGGAAGAGTGAATATTTTATGGTGTCTTCTCCAGGTGCAGGGGAGGGAGTGGGAGGGTTTCCATTCTGGGTAGCGACAACTCATTTTAGGTATTTGGAGGTGCAGGACTGGGCACAATTTGGTAAGCTTAATTTTACAAGCCTGGTGGGGAGGGTGAAGGAGGACTTTATGCGATGGGATAGTCTCCCCTTGTTGCTCGCAGGTCGGGTGCAGGCAGTAAAGATGAACATTCTGCCATGGTTCCTGCTTCTGTTCCAGTGTCTGCCAGTCTTTTTGCCAAAATCATTCTTTTGAGGAGTGGGCAGACTGGTCTCATCGCTCGTGTGGGCAGGGAAGATGGTCAGGATAAGGAAGGTGGTACTCCAGAGGAGGCGGCAGTCAGCGCGGGGGGGGGGGGGGGGGGAGGGTTGGCCCTTCTGAACCTGCTGCATCATTTCTGGGTGGTGAATGTGGAGAAGGGGTGGGCTGGAGGAGAGAGGCAGAGGCTTTGTGGGTGCGGATGGAGGGGGGTTCTTGTAAAGGGCTGGGGTTGTGGGCACTGGCAGCAGTGCCGCTACCGTTTGCCCCAGGGAAGTACTCGGATAGTCCTGTGGTGCTAGCCACACTGAAGATTTGGGGGCAATTGCGACAGCACTTCAAGTTGAGGGCAGGCTCGAGGGTGATGCCAATTAGAGGGAACCATGGGTTTGAGCCAGGGAGGATGGATGCGAGGTTCTGGGAATGCGAGGAGAGTGGGGTGAAGGAGATGAAGGATCTGTTTTTGGAGGGGCAGTTCGCAAGCCTGGAGGAATTGGGGGTGAAGTTTGGGCTGCTGCTTGAGGAGGGCTTCAGATACATGTCCTCCTTGTTGGTGAAGGAGGCGCTGTCGATGGGGGAGCTGGAGGGTGGGGTCATTTTGGCGGTCTATGGTAGGATTATTGAGGAGGACAAGGAGTCCATGGAAGGGATTAAGGCCAAGTGGGAGGAGGAGCTGGGAATGGCATTGGAGGATGGATTATGGTGCGATGTGCTGCGGAGAGTTAATGCCTCCACTCAACCTCTTGTGCAGGGCTGGGGTTGATTCAGTTAAACATGGTGCACAGGGTGCACTTAATGAAGGTGAGGATGAGCCGGCTGTTTGAGGATAGCTCCGAACGGTGTGGAACGGGCCCAGCTAATCATGTTCTGATCCTGCCCAAAGTTGGGGAAAATTTGGGGGTCGTTTTTCCGCACCATGTCTGAGGTTCTGCCTGTAGAGGTGGAGTTGGGTCCCCTGGAGGCCATATTCGGGGTGTCAGACCTGCCGGAGCTGCAGATGGGTGCGGGGGCAGATGTCTTAACCTTCACTTGGAGATTGCTCTGGTAGGTGGAGGTCAGTATCTCCCCTCTGTGCCTCGGTGTGGCTGGGGGATCTAATGGAGTTCCTGCAATTGGAGAAGGTTGCATGAGGGGTTCCACTAGAGATAGGCTTTGTTTGTCCTACATTTTGGGGATCTGGTTGCCATCAAGGGGTGGAGGGGGCAGTGTGCAGGGGGAGGGGGCAGTTGGGTTTTTATGTTGTAAAAATGGTAAAATGTTAACAATTTGAATAAAAATATTTTTCAAAAGATAAACTATAAAAATCCAGTAATATTCCCTAAGGCAAAGCTGCTGTCGATTTAATAAGATACACTACACATCCTCTCAAACTCACTCCCACTCTGTTGTGGAAATCCAAGAAACCTTCAGAAACAAGACTGCTTTTTGCAACCCCAGTCTTGACTGGATGGTTAATTTAAATTGTACCTTCAGCCAGCTCAGAGCTGTTTCTGGGAGGTTTTCCCAACACAGTCAACACCAAATCTCTCCTTCCATATCCCTTTTCCCTTTCAACTTCGATTCCATTGTTTTCGGCATTTCTTTGAACTTAACTTTTCCAAAATATAAAAAAACTTTCATGTCTTTCCTATTGTCCTCACTTTTCAGATCTAATACAATTTAATGAACTTATTTACTTATGAAACTTTTGCAACTTGTAAAAGCCTTTTACTTCTCTTTGAAATTTAACAGCTGAAAAAAAGCAGGTCTCTAATGCAAATTCCTGACATTTACTCATTTAATTTTTTTTAATAAACATTTTATTGGGCATTTTTTGGTATTATAACCACAATACAATGTACATGAAACTATAAACATAGTGCAAAAGCCGTCTCCCTCCCTTACAGTTCCCGCCTTTATGTCCCCCTACTCTATTATAATAATAATAACAACTTATTGTCACAAATAGGCTTCAATGAAGTCACTGTGAAAAGTCCCTAGTTGTCACATTCCGGCGCCTGTTCAGGGAGGCTGGTACGGGAACTGAAACTGCACTGCTGGCTGTGTTCTGCATTGCAAGCCAGTGATTTAGCCCACTGTGCTAAACCAGCCCCTAGTGAAATGAAAATCACTTATTGTCACAAGTTGACTTCAAATTAAGTTACTGTGAAAAGCCCCTAGTCGCCACATTCCGGCGCCTGTTCAGGGAGGCTGGTACGGGAATTGAACCGTGCTGCTGGCCTGCCTTGGTCTGCTTTCAAAGCCAGTGATTTAGCTCAGTGTTAAACCAGCCTGGTTTACTCTAAGCTAAACTAACCCCGCATCCCCCTCCCTTCTGCTGACGATTAATTTTCTGCGAAGAAATCGACTAACGGTTGCCACCTCCGGGTGAACCCTAACATTGACCCTCTCAAGGCGAACTTGATTTTCTCCAAACAGAGAAAGCTAGCCATGTCCGATAGCCAGGTCTCCGACTTCGGGGGCTTTGAGTCCCTCCAAGCTAATAGAATCCGTCTCCGGGCTACCAGGGAAGCAAAGGCCAAAACGCCTGCCTCTTTCTCTTCCTGGATTCCTGGGTCTTCCGACGCCCCAAAAATCGCTACCTCTGGACTCAGCGCCACCCTGGTTTTGAACACCGTGGACATGTCATCTGCAAACCCCTGCCAAAATCCCCTAAGTTTCGG
The DNA here is from genome assembly GCF_902713615.1 of Scyliorhinus canicula. Lineage (NCBI taxonomy): Eukaryota > Metazoa > Chordata > Chondrichthyes > Carcharhiniformes > Scyliorhinidae > Scyliorhinus > Scyliorhinus canicula. The sequence continues at coordinate 132,540,825 of NC_052147.1, forward strand.
ACATGTCCAGAACATGTCCAGAACACGGGGCAGCACGGTAGCATGGTGGTTAGCATAAATGCTTCACAGCTCCAGGGTCCCAGGTTCGATTCCCGGCTGGGTCACTGTCTGTGCGGAGTCTGCACGTCCTCCCCGTGTGTGCGTGGGTTTCCTCCGGGTGCTCCGGTTTTCTCCCACAGTCCAAAGATGTGCGGGTTAGGTGGATTGGCCATGCTAAATTGCCCGTAGTGTCCTAAAATGTAAGGTTAAGGGGGGGGTTGTTGGGTTACGGGTATAGGGTGGATACGTGGGTTTGAGTAGGGTGATCATTGCTCGGCAAACATCGAGGGCCGAAGGGCCTGTTCTGTGCTGTACTGTTCTATGTTCTATGTGGACATGGTTCGCTGGGCCTCCCGCACATTTTGCACAACTGTCTTTCACCCCAAAGAATCTGCTCATCCGGGCCACTGTCATGTGAATCCGATGAACGACCTTGAATTGTATCAGGCTGAGCCTGGCACATGTTGCAGACGCGTTGACTCTACTCAACGCGTCCGCCCATAGACCATCCTCTATCTCTCCTCCCAGCTCCTCCTCCCACTTGCGCTTCAGCTCCTCGGTCTGCGTCTCCTCTGACCCCATAAGTTCCTTGTAAATGTCTGAGATGCTCCCTTCTTCTACCCACCCTCTGGAAACTACCCTGTCCTGAATCCCCCTTAGCGGTAGGAGTGGGAAGGTTGACACCTGTTTACGTAGGAAGTCCCGCACCTGCAGATACCTGAATTTGTTCCCCCTCGCCAACCCAAACTTCTCCTCCAGCGCCCTCATACTCGGAAAGCTCCCCTCTATAAACATATCCCCCATCGTCTCAATCCCTGCTCTCCGCCATATCCGGAACCCCCCATCTGTACTTCCCGGGGCAAACCGGTGATTATTACAGATTGGGGATCAGACCGATGCTCCCTCTGCTCCCAGATGTTTTCTCCATTGCCCCCAGACTCTCAGGGCCGCCACCACCACGGGGCTGGTGGAGTACCGTGCCGGCAGGAACGGCAGGGACGCAGTTACCAACGCCCCCAGACTGGTGCCCTTGCGTGAAGCCGCCTCCATACGCTCCCATGCCGACCCCTCCCCACCACCCACCTCCTGATCATGGCTATATTCGCCGCCCAGTATATTTACTAAAATTTGGCAGTGCCAGCCCGCCCTCTCCTCGACTCCGCACAAGCATTACCTTCCTTACCCGCGAGGTCTTGCCCGGCCAAACAAAGCCAGAGATCACTTTGTTAACCTGTTTAAAAAAGGACTGCGGAATAAAGATGGGGAGACATTGAAACACGAACAGGAATCTCGGGAGGACCATCATCTTCACCGTCTGCACCCTCCCAGCTAATGACAACAGAGTGTGTCCTATCTCCAAAAATCGCCCTTCATTTGGTCTACTAGTCGGGCCAGATTTAATTTATGCAGTCGGTCCCATTCCCGCGCCACTTGAATACCTAGATACTGAAAGCTTCCCCCTACTCATCTAAATGGCAGCTCCCCCAATCGCCTCTCCCATCCCTCCGCTGGACCGCAAACATCACACTTTTCCCCATATTTAGCTTATACCCCGAAAACTGGCCAAATTCCCCTGGAATCCTCATGATTTCTTTCATCCCCTCTAATGGGCCTGATACATACAGAAGCAGGTCATCTGCACAGAGCTCCACCCCATTCCCCCCCCCCCCGCCTCCTGACCAGTCCCTTGAGGCTTTCAGAGCAATTGCCAACGGCTCTATAGCTAACGTGAACAACAGTGGGGAGAGGGAGCATCCCTGCCTTGTTCCCTGGTGCCGTCTAAAATAGTCCGATGTTGTCCTATTCGTCCACACACTTGCCACAGGAGCCTGATACAGCAACCTGACCCAGTCAATAAAGCCCCGCCCAAATCCAAACCGTCCCAGTACCTCCGACAGATAATCCCATTCTAGTCGATCAAAAGCCTTTTCTGCATCCATTGCGATCACTACCTCCACCTCCCTACCTTCCGGGGGCATCATGATCACGTTTAACAGCCTTTTGACATTGGCCACCAACTGCCTTCCCTTAACAAATCCCGTCTGGTCCTCCCCAATAACGTCTGGAACAGAATCCTCAATCCTCGAGGACAAAATTTTGGCCAGCAGTTTGGCATCCACATTCAACAGGGATATCGGCCTGTCGGACCCACACAGCTCCGGGTTCTTGTCCCGCTTCAGAATCAGCAAAATCGTGGCCTGTCTCATCATCGGGGGAAGCACCCCTCTCTCCCTTGCCTCATTGAACATCCTCAACAACACCGGCCCCAATATCACAGAGAACTACCCGTCCGGCCCCGGGGCTTTACCCGACTGCATGGCCTTCAGACCCTCCACTATCTCCTCCAACCTGATCGGGGCCCCCATCCCTTCCAACAGCTCCCTGACCACCTTTGGGAAATTCAATTCCCCCAAAAAGTGCCTCAACCCCTCCGGCCTCATAGGGGGTTCCGACCTATACAGCCTACTGTAGAAATCCCTAAACGCCTTATTCACCCCCTGCTGAATCTATCTCCAACCAGGTTCCCATCTCCGTCCTTTCCTTTCCCTATCTCCCTCGCTGCCTCCCTCTTCCTAAGCTGCTGTTGATCAGGATTGCGACTCCTCTAGTCTTTTAATCCAGTCCCGAGTGAAAGCCTGACTGACCCAGCCTTTCCTCAATCTAATCTGGTCAGTTACTCTAAGGTGCGTCTCCTGCAACATTACCACATCCGCCTTCAGTCCCCTAAGATTCGCGAACACACGTGCCCTCTTGACCGGCCCATTTAACCCTTGATCATTCTAGGTGATCAGCCTAGTTGGGGGGCTCATTGTCCCCCCCTTCGCCGATCAGTCATCCCCATTTTTGGGCCCGCCTCCTCTCCATGCTCTGCGCCTCCACCGGCCTGCCCCCAGGCAGCCTCTGCCCCAACCTCCTCACTGTCCCTTGGCCCAAGTCCTTCCCTCATCAGCAAAACATTTCCCCCCCTCCCCCCTAGTAACAACACTCTGTAACCCAAACCCTTTGATAAACCGAACATATGCACATCCCCCCACTGCGCTTCCGTGAGCTAGCCCGCCCAGCTAGCTTGGTAGCCCCCATCCCTGGCGCCGGATAGTCTCCCACCTATTGTTCCCTCCCCACCCTCCTCCCCGCTCATACATACTCCAACATCAAACAATTCCCAATTGCCCGACAGAAAAACACCAAAATTTAAACAAGCACACCCCTATCCCACAACAGTGCTAATGAAAACCTTAACTCAGTCAGCTTTGCCCAAGTTTCATAGATTTCATAGAATTTACAGTGCAGAAGGAGGCCATTCAGCCCATCGAGTTTGCACCGGCTCTTGGAAAGAGCACCCTACCCAAGGTCAACAACTCCACCCTATCCCCATAACCCAGTAACCCCACCCAACACTAAGGGCAATTTTGGACACTAAGGGCAATTTATCATGGCCAATCCACCTAACCTGCACATCTTTGGACTGTGGAAGGAAACCGGAGCACCCGGAGGAAACCCACGCACACACGGGGAGTATGTGCAGACTCCGCACAGACAGTGACCCAAGCCGGAATCGAACCTGGGACCCTGGAGCTGTGAAGCGATTGTGCTATCTACAATGCTACCATGCTGCCAAAATCAATACAGAAGGCATTACAAACAGCTTCCACAAATCGATAAAGTAGAATTGTTTTTTTAAAAGAACAGAGAAACAAAAAGAAAAAAAAACATGAACGTTGCAGCAAAGTTCAAAACTTCTCAGTCCACCACCAGTCCTTTCCTTTTCACCAAGTCCAGCACGTCCTCAGGCGACCCGAAGTAAAAGTGCTGTTCCTTGTACGTGACCCAGAGACGGGCCGGATACAGCAGCCCGAACTGGACCCAATCTGGTTGAAGCCTGCTCTTCTCCTGGCCACCTCTACACTCAGGTCCTGGTAGACCCGCAGGATACTATTGTCCCACTTACAGCTCCATATCTGCTTGGCCCACTGTAGAACGCGCTCCTTATCCAAGTACCTGTGGAATCTCACCACCATTGCCCTCGGGGGGGTCTCCCGTTCGCAGCTTCCTCATGAGTGCTCTGTGAGTCCTGTCCACCTCCAAGAGTCGGGAGAATGCCCCATCCCCAGCAGCTTCTCAAACGTATCTGCAATGTACGCCCCAGCGTCCGCTCCTTCGAACCCCTCCGGGGGCCCAATAATTCTCAAGTTCTGCCAGCAGGACCTATTCTCTAGGTCCTCCACCTTCTCCAGGAGCTTCTTCTGCTGGTCTCTCAGCATCCCCACCTCCGACTCCAACGCAGTTTGATGTTCCTCCTGCTCAGCCAGCGCCTTCTCCACCTTCTGGATCGCCTGATCTTGGGCGTCCAATCTAAGCTCCAGCCGCTCAATCGACCCGTTTATCGGGTCCAAGCAGTCCCGTTACTGCTTAGCAAAGCCTTCTGAATAACTTGCATCAGCTGCTCCGTTGATTGCTGGGTCGACAAACCAGAGGTCCAGCCCTCTGCCATGCTGTCTCCTGTTGCAGCTTCAGCCCAAGCTTCTCGGTCTTTCTGTTTCTGCCTTTACGAGCAGTCTGGTCCTTCTCTCCATGCTCCGATGTGGGAATTCAGTACACAATTGCCTCTGTCTTCAGTTTTACAATTCAAGTCCGGGAGAAAATCGGAGGAATAGGTCCAAAAATCCGACCCGAGCGGGAGCCACCAAATGTGCGATTTACTCCTTCATAGCCACCACCGGAAGTCCTACTCATTTAATTATAAAACCCCTTTACCGTAGTTTCATTACTCCTCTATCCTTTTCATCTCTTAATTCTTCAAATAAGTTGACTCCATTACCACCAGCTTAATTAAATAATTCACATACAGTCTTCTTTACAGAATAACACAAAATTCCCAAAATATTTTTAAAAATAACATCCATTCTCAGTCTAGCCCAGTTCAGGTTCTGGTTAATGGTAACCCCCAGCATGCTGTTAGCAGAGAGGATTCATCGCTGGTAATGCCATTGAATGTCAAGGGGCAATGGTTAGATTCTCACTTGTTGGAGATGGCCATTGTGGCATGAATGTAACTTGCCACTTGTCAGCCCAGGCCTGGATATTGTACAGATCTTGCTGCATTTGGACATGGATTGCTTCAATATCTGAGGAGTCACGAATGGTGCTGAACATTGTGCAGTCATCTGCAAACATCCTCACTTCTGACCTTACCATGAAAGGGAGGTCATTGATGAAGCAGCTGAAGAAGGTTGGGTCTAGGATATAGGTAAAACACAGGTTGAATAAAAGTTTAAAAGAGAATCTTTATTAATTCTGGGGATGGGAGCATCAATTCAAGTCCGGGAGAAAAGGGTCTGGTTTAGTTCACTCGGCTAAATCGCTGGCTTTTAAAGCAGGCCAGCAGCACGGTTCGATTCCCGTACCAGCCTCCCCGGACAGGCGCCGGAATGTGGCGACTAGGGGCTTTTCACAGTAACTTAATTGAAGCCTACTCGTGACAATAAGCAATTTTCATTTTCATCATCAGCAATAAGCTTTGAACAGTAGTTGTTTTGTACCTTGATTGGTTGTTGGAGAACTTTTCTCCTTCGAGATGTCTTGTTGTGAGTGTGGGTGAATGCACCTTTTTTCTTGTTTCATTGTTGTTTGTGAGGAGGGGGGGTTGGGGTGGGGGGTGGGGGGGAATCAGCCCAGGTGGCTGCTCGGTGGAGTTTTATAAAAGGTTTTTGGGAGACCTTGGCTCCTGCTGGTAAAGACATTTAATGAGGCAAGAGAGAATGTGGAGGTGATGATCGCTATGGACGCGGAGAAGTCATTTGATCGAGCAGAGTGGGAGTATTTGTAGGAGGTACTTTAGGCAGTTTAGGTTCGGGCAGGGGTTTGTGGACTGGGTTCGGTTATTGTATCATGAGTGTAAGGACGAACCGGGTGAGTTTGGGATATTTTAGGCTGTATTGTGGGATGTGGCAGGTGAGGACAATGAGCGAGCACTCAGTCGACAGGCAGGGGTCAGACCATGGCATAGATTGAGGAGCGCCAGCGCTCAGCTATTTGTGGGTTATCATCACCCCCCCTGGCCTCGACAGTGACCCACTGACGGTGCCAACACAGTCCCAGCACCCTGGAGTGATGAGACACAGACCCAGGGAGGGTGGGAGATGGGGGTGGGTAATGTATCGATGTTGGACCAGGCCATGTCCTGTGTGAAGCAGGCGAGTATGAAGGCCTCCCTGGCCCTCCGGGCTTTCCGGAACCTCGCTGCTGCCTCCTGTCCTCCAGCCTCTGGCTGGTCACCCGGTTCATCCCCAGGATCGCCCTCCAACCCCTGCTGGCCCAGCTCAACCTCACCATCCTCCTCTTCCTCCTCCTCAGAGGTGGGCACATGTCCCTGATTCCCAAACTCCAGCTCATTGGCCCAAAGCTGCTGTGCCAGGTTGTAGAGGACACAGCAGACCACCACAGAGTTGGCGGCCCTCCGTGGCAGAACCGTAGGGCACCGCCGGAGTGGCCGAGGCATCGGAACCGCATTTTGAGGAGTCCGATGCACCGCTCAATGACAGCCCGGGTGGCCATATGGGCCTTGTTGCAGAGGGTCTCTGCTTCAGTCTCCGGCCTCCATACTGGCGTCATTATCCAGGTCCCCAGCGGGTACCCCTTATCCCCCAACAGCCAGCCACCCATCCTGGGGTGGTTCTCGAAGAGACCAGGGATGTCTGACTGCCCCAGGATTTAGCTGTTGTGCACACCCCCTGGGAAGTGTGCACACACGTGCATGATCTTCATGCGGTGGTCACATACGAGCTGGATGTTCAGGGAGTGGAACCCCTTCCTGTTAATGTAGGTCACACCCAGCTGGCCCGGTGAGCAAGGTGACATGCGTGCCATCTATTATCCCCTGGACTTGGGGCATCCGCCATCTTGCAGGCCAGGTCGGATGCACCTGTGAGCTGTGGCCTGCAAGATGCCACACAGTTCCCTGCTCGAGGTCTGGAATGATTCTGAGGCGTAAACGTTCAGGGCGTTGGTGACCTTGACGGCCACCGGGAGCGGGTATCCTCCTCCTCCATATGGTGCCAAATCTGCGAGGACATGGCACAGGCGTTGTAGCCACCTGGGTTACAGAATTTACAGTGCAGAAGGAGGCCATTCGGCCCATCGAGTCTGCACCGGTTCTTGGAAAGAGCACCCTACCCAAGTTCAACACCTCCACCCTATCCCAATAACCCAGTAACCCCACCCAACACTAAGGGCAATTTGGGACACTAAGGGCAATTTATCATGGCCGATCCACCTAACCTGCACATCTTTGGTCTGTGGGAGGAAACCGGAGCACCCGGAGGAAACCCATGCACACAAGGGGAGGATGTGCAGACTCCGCACAGACAGTGACCCAAGCCGGAATGGAACCTGGGACCCTGGAGCTGTGAAGCAATTGTGCTATCCACAATGCTACCGTGCTGCCCTGTCCTAATCGCGGGTCACTTCCCAACTTTAAAATGGAGATTCGCTAAGAACGCAGGGAAAAATGGACAGGTACGGGGAAGCAAGCAGAATGCCAAGCTTCCTGTATATTAGACTCGCAGAAAAGCAGACAGCACTGAAACTGACGACCATCTGAATATCGATGAGTGATCCCCGGGAACAATAGCAACAGTTAAGATAATCGAGGCAAAGCCAGACTCCTCGGCGCCATCAGGAAGCAAAGCAAAAGAAGCCAATGGACACTTAGGAACCACCCAGCGATCAGGGACCAGCCCCAGTATTTGGGAAATCAAACCAATCGATTGGAACATGGTCCAATCAATTGGAACCAGGTACGGGGTCCGCCCAAAAGGGCGTGAAGCCCCATGGGACTATAAATTAGAGTCCCCAAGTTCAATTCGGTCTTCTTGGCAGGGTCTCCCAGCAGCTCGAAACAACCCTTGACAGAGACCTGCCTAGCAGCTGCACCAACAAGTAAGTGTCCAGTCAACACACACTACGAGATAGGCGCTCCAACCATTAGTCCATACCAGCTGGAAGCCTGCAGTCTCAGGATCGAACGAGAGGCCATTGTTCCCTGACCCAGTGGGTTACTTTTCCAAAGCTAACTATTGGCCTGTTAGTGTTAGAAATAGTCTAGTTCTGTAGTATTTTATGCATGAGTAACGATTGACTGTGTATATAATAAATTTGTTTTGATTTGAACCTTACTAACTGGTGTATTGAGTTATTGATCAGCACTTGAACTTGAACCTCGTGGTGGTATCATAAAGATACCTGGCGACTCTAGAGCACAGGTTATTAAACAGAGCAATTAAGTGTAAAGCACACTTAGCAAAACAAGCAACAGTGCTACACCGTCCCCTTGTTGAGGTGGAGCTTCCTGCGATACGCACTGTCTGTCATCTGTTCAAATGACCAGTGATGCTTGTACATCCTGGGCCATCGCGGACATACCCCTCTGAGTCCCTCTCTGGCCCGATGGTCCTCAATATGTGGAGTGGGTTCCAACTCATGGGCCGCCGCCTTGAGCATCTGCAAACGTTGCTTCTGCCACCATCTCCGGTATCTGGCTGCCCAGTCTAGCAGCAGCATCACAAGGGCAAGTTCTGCGGGGTACAAAATACCTTCCAGACTGTTCAAAATCTGTAAGGGATTGGGTGAGAGTGTTTTTTTTTTAGAACAGTACAGCACAGAACAGGCCCTTCGGCCCTCGATGTTGTGCCGAGCAATGATCACCCTACTTAAACCCACGTAACCCGTATACCCGTAACCCAACAATCCCCCCATTAACCTTACACTACGGGCAATTTAGCATGGCCAATCCACCTAACCCGCACATCTTTGGACTGTGGGAGGAAACCGGAGCACCTGGAGGAAACCCACGCACACACGGGGAGGACGTGCAGACTCCACACAGACAGTGACCCAGCCGGGAATCGAACCTGGGACCACTGGAGCTGTGAAGCATTGATGCTAACCACCATGCTACCGTGAGGCCCCTAAGTGTTAGACTGAAGACAGTGGTGGCTCCTATCCCAGGAATTTCCATTCCCCCATTGATGACCCATCACCTGGGTGTTCAGCTGCGTGAGTGGTGTCGCCTCCTGCAGTGTCCAGGCATCACAGTCTGATTGGGATGCTAGGCAATGTCTCCCACATACTACATGGCCCACCCACCACGGGAATCCACTTGGAATGTGTGAAGTGCTCACTTAACCACAATTGCCAATTCCCTATTAGTAATAGCCTTCAGCTGCATGGCCAGGGGTGTCGGCGGTCTTTGGGGGTTATTATTATCGGTGGGGCAGACGGGCTTCGCAAATTGTTTATGGCCTCGCCCGCTATTCACTGGCATCGTTTCGCTCAAGTGAGAGCGCAACGAGGCCGGAGAATTGCACCCAATGTCTGTCTTCAATCAATTTGATTCACTCCATGTGATACCAAGATATGGCTAAAGAAACTTGAAACAGTAGCGGCTAATACATGTACTGGCTAATAACATTGCTGGCTAATAACATTACTGGCTAATAACATTACTGGCTAATAATAGTACTGGCTAATAACTGTACTGGCTAATAACATTACTGGCCAATAACTGTACTGGCTAATAACAGTACTGGCTAATAACAGTACTGGCTAATAACAGTACTAGCTAATAACAGTACTGGCTAATAACAGTACTGGCTAATAACAGTACTGGCTAATAACAGTACTGGCTAATAACTGTACTGGCTAATAACAGTACTGGCTAATAACATTACTGGCTAATAACATTACTGGCTAATAACATTACTGGCTAATAACTGTACTGGCTAATAACATTACTGGCTAATAACTGTACTGGCTAATAACATAACTGGCCAATAACTGTACTGGCTAATAACTGTACTGGCTAATAAGATAACTGGCTAATAACATTACTGGCTAATAACAGTACTGGCTAATAGCAGTACTGGCTAATAACAGTACTGGCTAATAACATTACTGGCTAATAACAGTACTGGCCAATAACAGTACTGGCTAATAACATTACTGGCCAATAACAGTACTGGACATTAACAGTACTGGCTAATAACATTACTGGCTAATAACAGCACTGGCTAATAACATTACTGGCTAATAACAGTACTGGCTAATAACATTACTGGCTAATAACAGTACTGGCTAATAACAGTATTGGCTAATAACATTACTGGCCAATAACAGTACTGGACAATAACAGTACTGGCTAATAACTGTACTAGCTAATAACATTACTGGCTAATAACAGTACTGGCTAATAACATTACTGGCTAATAACAGTACTGGCTAATAACGGTCCTGGCTAATAACAGAACTGGCGAATAACATTACTGGCTAATAACAGTACTGGCTAATAACATTACTGGCTAATAACAGTACTGGCTAATAACTGTACTGGCTAATAACATTACTGCCTAATTACAATACTGGCTAATAACATTACTGGCTAATAACAGTACTGGCTAATAACTGTACTGGCTAATAACTGTACTGGCTAATAACAGTACTGGCTAATAACAGTACTGGCTAATAACAGTACTGGCTAATAACTGTACTGGCTAATAACAGTACTGGCTAATAACAGTACTGGCTAATAACAGTACTGGCTAATAACTGTACTGGCTAATAACAGTACTGGCTAATAACAGTACTGGCTAATAACAGTACTGGCTAATAACTGTACTGGCTAATAACATTACTGGCTAATAACAGTACTGGCTAATAACAGTACTGGCTAATAACAGTACTGGCTAATAACTGTACTGGCTAATAACATTACTGGCTAATAACAGTACTGGCTAATAACAGTACTGGCTAATAACAGTACTGGCTAATAACAGTACTGGCTAATAACTGTACTGGCTAATAGCAGTACTGGCTAATAACAGTACTGGCTAATAACATTACTGGCTAATAACATTACTGGTTAATAACAGTATTGGCTAATAACATTACTGGCTAATAACAGTACTGGCTAATAACATTACTGGCTAATAACAGTACTGGCTAATAACATTACTGGCTAATAACAGTACTGGCTAATAACAGTACTGGCTAATAACAGTACTGGCTAATAACAGTACTGGCTAATAACAGTACTGGCTAATAAATGTACTGGCTAATAACAGTACTGGCTAATAACAGTACTGGCTAATAACTGAACTGGCTAATAACTGTACTGGCTAATAACAGTACTGGCTAATAACTGTACTGGCTAATAACATTACTGGCTAATAACATTACTGGCTAATAACAGTACTGGCTAATAACGGTCCTGGCTAATAACAGAACTGGCGAATAACATTACTGGCTAATAACAGTACTGGCTAATAACATTACTGGCTAATAACAGTACTGGCTAATAACTGTACTGGCTAATAACATTACTGCCTAATTACAATACTGGCTAATAACATTACTGGCTAATAACAGTACTGGCTAATAACTGTACTGGCTAATAACTGTACTGGCTAATAACAGTACTGGCTAATAACAGTACTGGCTAATAACAGTACTGGCTAATAACTGTACTGGCTAATAACAGTACTGGCTAATAACAGTACTGGCTAATAACAGTACTGGCTAATAACTGTACTGGCTAATAACAGTACTGGCTAATAACAGTACTGGCTAATAACAGTACTGGCTAATAACTGTACTGGCTAATAACATTACTGGCTAATAACAGTACTGGCTAATAACTGTACTGGCTAATAACAGTACTGGCTAATAACAGTACTGGCTAATAACAGTACTGGCTAATAACTGTACTGGCTAATAACATTACTGGCTAATAACAGTACTGGCTAATAACAGTACTGGCTAATAACTGTACTGGCTAATAACATTACTGGCTAATAACAGTACTGGCTAATAACAGTACTGGCTAATAACAGTACTGGCTAATAACAGTACTGGCTAATAACTGTACTGGCTAATAGCAGTACTGGCTAATAACAGTACTGGCTAATAACATTACTGGCTAATAACATTACTGGTTAATAACAGTATTGGCTAATAACATTACTGGCTAATAACAGTACTGGCTAATAACATTACTGGCTAATAACAGTACTGGCTAATAACATTACTGGCTAATAACAGTACTGGCTAATAACAGTACTGGCTAATAACAGTACTGGCTAATAACAGTACTGGCTAATAACAGTACTGGCTAATAACTGTACTGGCTAATAACAGTACTGGCTAATAACAGTACTGGCTAATAACTGAACTGGCTAATAACTGTACTGGCTAATAACAGTACTGGCTAATAACGGTCCTGGCTAATAACAGAACTGGCGAATAACATTACTGGCTAATAACAGTACTGGCTAATAACATTACTGGCTAATAACAGTACTGGCTAATAACTGTACTGGCTAATAACATTACTGCCTAATTACAATACTGGCTAATAACATTACTGGCTAATAACAGTACTGGCTAATAACTGTACTGGCTAATAACTGTACTGGCTAATAACAGTACTGGCTAATAACAGTACTGGCTAATAACAGTACTGGCTAATAACTGTACTGGCTAATAACAGTACTGGCTAATAACAGTACTGGCTAATAACAGTACTGGCTAATAACTGTACTGGCTAATAACAGTACTGGCTAATAACAGTACTGGCTAATAACAGTACTGGCTAATAACTGTACTGGCTAATAACATTACTGGCTAATAACAGTACTGGCTAATAACTGTACTGGCTAATAACAGTACTGGCTAATAACAGTACTGGCTAATAACAGTACTGGCTAATAACTGTACTGGCTAATAACATTACTGGCTAATAACAGTACTGGCTAATAACAGTACTGGCTAATAACTGTACTGGCTAATAACATTACTGGCTAATAACAGTACTGGCTAATAACAGTACTGGCTAATAACAGTACTGGCTAATAACAGTACTGGCTAATAACTGTACTGGCTAATAGCAGTACTGGCTAATAACAGTACTGGCTAATAACATTACTGGCTAATAACATTACTGGTTAATAACAGTATTGGCTAATAACATTACTGGCTAATAACAGTACTGGCTAATAACATTACTGGCTAATAACAGTACTGGCTAATAACATTACTGGCTAATAACAGTACTGGCTAATAACAGTACTGGCTAATAACAGTACTGGCTAATAACAGTACTGGCTAATAACAGTACTGGCTAATAACAGTACTGGCTAATAACTGTACTGGCTAATAACAGTACTGGCTAATAACAGTACTGGCTAATAACTGTACTGGCTAATAACTGTACTGGCTAATAACAGTACTGGCTAATAACTGTACTGGCTAATAACAGTACTGGCTAATAACTGTACTGGCTAATAACAGTACTGGCTAATAACAGTACTGGCTAATAACAGTACTGGCTAATAACTGTACTGGCTAATAACAGTACTGGCTAATAACAGTACTGGCTAATAACAGTACTGGCTAATAACAGTACTGGCTAATAACTGTACTGGCTAATAACAGTACTGGCTAATAACAGTACTGGCTAATAACTGTACTGGCTAATAACTGTACTGGCTAATAACAGTACTGGCTAATAACTGTACTGGCTAATAACTGTACTGGCTAATAACAGTACTGGCTAATAACAGTACTGGCTAATAACTGTACTGGCTAATAACAGTACTGGCTAATAACAGTACTGGCTAATAACAGTACTGGCTAATAACTGTACTGGCTAATAACATTACTGGCTAATAACAGTACTGGCTAATAACAGTACTGGCTAATAACATTACTGGCTAATAACAGTACTGGCTAATAACTGTACTGGCTAATAACATTACTGGCTAATAACAGTACTGGCTAATAACAGTACTGGCTAATAACAGTACTGGCTAATAACTGTACTGGCTAATAACATTACTGGCTAATAACAGTACTGGCTAATAACAGTACTGGCTAATAACATTACTGGCTAATAACAGTACTGGCTAATAACTGTACTGGCTAATAACATTACTGGCTAATAACAGTACTGGCTAATAACAGTACTGGCTAATAACATTACTGGCTAATAACAGTACTGGCTAATAACATTACTGGCTAATAACAGTACTGGCTAATAACTGTACTGGCTAATAACATTACTGGCTAATAACAGTACTGGCTAATAACATTACTGGCTAATAACATTACTGGCTAATAACTGTACTGGCTAATAACATTACTGGCTAATAACAGTACTGGCTAATAACATTACTGGCTAATAACAGTACTGGCTAATAACTGTACTGGCTAATAACATTACTGGCTAATAACAGTACTGGCTAATAACTGTACTGGCTAATAACATTACTGGCTAATAACAGTACTGGCTAATAACATTACTGGCTAATAACAGTACTGGCTAATAACTGTACTGGCTAATAACATTACTGGCTAATAACAGTACTGGCTAATAACAGTACTGGCTAATAACTGTACTGGCTAATAACATTACTGGCTAATAACATTACTGGTTAATAACAGTATTGGCTAATAACATTACTGGCTAATAACAGTACTGGCTAATAACATTACTGGCTAATAACAGTACTGGCTAATAACATTACTGGCTAATAACAGTACTGGCTAATAACATTACTGGCAAATAACAGTACTGGCTAATAACTGTACTGGCTAATAACATTACTGCCTAATTACATTACTGGCTAATAACATTACTGGCTAATAACAGTACTGGCTAATAACATTACTGGCTAATAACATTACTGGCTAATAACTGTACTGGCTAATAACAGTACTGGCTAATAACATTACTGGCTAATAACAGTACTGGCTAATAACTGTACTGGCTAATAACATTACTGGCTATTAACAGTATTGGCTAATAACATTACTGGCTAATAACAGTACTGGCTAATAACATAACTGGCCAATAACTGTACTGGCAAATAACTGTACTGGCTAATAAAATAACTGGCTAATAACATTACTGGCTAATAACAGTATGGCTAATAACTGTACTGGCTAATAACAGTACTGGCTAATATCGGTCCTGGCTAATAACAGTACTGGCTAATAACAGTACTGGCTAATAACAGCACTGGCTAAAAACATTACTGGCTAATAACATTACTGGCTAATAACAGTACTGGCTAATAACAGTACTGGCTAATAACGTTACTGGCTAATAACAGTACTGGCTAATAACAGTACTTGCTAATAACAGCACTGGCTAATAACATTACTGGCTAATAACAGTACTGGCTAATAACAGTACTGGCTAATAACAGTACTGGCTGATAACAGTACTGGCTAATAACATTACTGGCTAATAACAGTACTGGCTAATAACAGTATTGGCTAATAACATTACTGGCCAATAACAGTACTGGACAATAACAGTACTGGCTAATAACTGTACTAGCTAATAACATTACTGGCTAATAACAGTACTGGCTAATAACTGTACTGGCTAATAACATTACTGGCTAATAACACTACTGGCTAATAACATTACTGGCCAATAACAGTACTGGCTAATAACAGTACTGGCTAATAACATTACTGGCTAATAACATTACTGGCCAATAACAGTACTGGCTAATAACATTACTGGCTAATAACATTACTGGCCAATAACAGTACTGGCTAATGACTGTACTGGCTAATAACATTACTGGCTAATAACAGTACTGGCTAATAACAGTACTGGCTAATAACTGTAAAGGCAAATAACACTACTGGCTAATAACTGTACTGGCTAATAACATACCTGGCTAATAACAGTACTGGCTAATAACAGTACTGGCTAATAACTGTACTGGCCAATAACAGTACTGGCTAATAACTGTACTGGCTAATAACTGTACTGGCCAATAACAGTACTGGCTAATAACTGTACTGGCTAATAACAGTACTGGCTAATAACTGTACTGGCTAATAACAGTACTGGCTAATAACTGTACTGGCTAATAACATTACTGGCTAATAACTGTACTGGCTAATAACAGTACTGGCCAATAACAGTACTGGCTAATAACAGTACTGGCTAATAACAGTAGTGGCTAATAACAGTACTGGCTAATAACAGTATTGGCTAATAACACTACGGGCTAATAACATTACTGGCTAATAACATTACTGGCTAATAACAGTACTGGCTAATAACATTACTGGCTAATAACATTACTGGCTAATAACAGAACTGGCTAATAACAGTACTGGCTACTAACATTACTGGCTAATAACATTACTGGCTAATAACAGTACTGGCTAATAACATTACTGGCTAATAACATTACTGGCTAATAACATTACTGGCTAATAACAGTACTGGCTAATAACAGTACTGGCTAATAACATTACTGGCTAATAACAGTACTGGCTAATAACAGTACTGGCTAATAACAGTACTGGCTACTAACATTACTGGCTAATAAAATTACTGGCAAATAACACTACTGGCTAATAACTGTACTGGCTAATAACATACCTGGCTAATAACAGTACTGGCTAATAACAGTACTGGCTAATAACAGTATTGGCTAATAACATACCTGGCTAATAACAGTACTGGCTAATAACAGTACTGGTTAATAACTGTACTGGCTAATAACTGTACTGGCTAATAACAGTACTGGCTAATAACATTGCTGGCTAATAACTGTACTGGCTAATAACATTGCTGGCTAATAACTGTACTGGCTAATAACAGTACTGGCTAATAACATTACAGGCTAATAACAGTACTGGCTAATAACAGTACTAGCTAATAACAGTACTGGCTAATAACTGTTCTGGCTAATAACAGTACTGGCTAATAACATTACTGGCTAATAACAGTACTGGCTAATAACATTACTGGCTAATAACAGTACTGGCTAATAACATTACTGGCTAATAACAGTACTGGCTAATAGCATTACTGGCTAATAACATTACTGGCTAATAACAGTACTGGCTAATAACAGTACTGGCTAATAACATTACTGGCTAATAACAGTACTGGCTAATAACATTACTGGCTAATAACAGTACTGGCTAATAACATTACTGGCTAATAACATTACTGGCTAATAACAGTACTGGCTAATAACAGTACTGGCTAATAACAGTACTGGCTAATAACATTACTGGTAAATAAGATTACTGGCTAATAATATTACTGGCTAATAACATTACTGGCTAATAACAGTATTGGCTAATAACAGTACTGGCTAATAACAGTACTGGCTAATAACATTACTGGTAAATAAGATTACTGGCTAATAAAATTACTGGCTAATAACATTACTGGCTAATAACAGAATGGGCTAATAACAGTACTGGCTAATAACAGTACTGGCTAATAACATTTCTGGCTAAAAACAGTACTGGCTAATAACAGTACTGGCTAATAACTGTACTGGCTAATACCAGTACTGGCTAATAACAGTACTGGCTAATAACTGTACTGGCTAATAACAGTACTGGCTAATAACAGTACTGGCTAATAACTGTACTGGCTAATAACTGTACTGGCTAATAACAGTACTGGCTAATAACTGTACTGGTTAATAACAGTACTGGCTAATAATATTACTGGCTAATAACAGTACGTGCGAATAACAGTACTGGCTCATAACATTGCTCGCTAATAACAGTACTGGCTAATAACAGTACTGGCTAATAACAGTACTGGCTAATACCAGTACTGGCTAATAACAGTACTGGCTAATAACGGTACTGGCTAATAACTGAACTGGCTAATAACATTACTGGCTAATAACAGTACTGGCTAATAACACGACTGGCTAATAACAGCACTGGCTAATAACAGTACTGGCTAATAACAGTACTGGCTAATAACTACTGGCTAATAACAGTACTGGCTAATAATACTACTGGCTAATAACATTACTGGCTAATAACAGTACTGGCTAATAACAGTACAGGCTAATAACATTACTGGCTAATAACAGTACTGGCTAATAATATTACTGGCTAATAACAGTACGTGCGAATAACAGTACTGGCTAATAACAGTACAGGCTAATAACAGTACTGGCTAATACCAGTACTGGCTAATAACAGTACTGGCTAATAACAGCACTGGCTAATAACAGTACTGGCTAATAACAGTACTGGCTAATAACAGTACTGGCTAATAACAGCACTGGCTAATAACAGTACTGGCTAATAACAGTACTGGCTAATAACAGTACTGGCTAATAACAGTACTGGCTAATAACAGTACAGGCTAATAACAGTACTGGCTAATAACAGTACTGGCTAATAACAGTACTGGCTAATAACAGTACTGGCTAATAACAGCACTGGCTAATAACAGTACTGGCTAATAACAGTACTGGCTAATAACAGTACTGGCTAATAACAGCACTGGCTAATAACAGTACTGGCTAATAACAGTACTGGCTAATAACTGTACTGGCTAATAACAGTACTGGCTAATAACTGTACGGGTTAATAACAGTACTGGCTAATAACTGTACTGGTTAATAACAGTACTGGCTAATAATATTACTGGCTAATAACAGTACTGGCTAATAACGGTACTGGCTAATAACTGAACTGGCTAATAACAGTACTGGCTAATAACATTACTGGCTAATAACAGTAGTGGCTAATATCAGGACTGGCTAATAACAGTACTGGCTAATAACTGTACTGGTTAATAACATTACTGGCTAATAACAGTACTGGCTAATAACTGTACTGGTTAATAACAGTACTGGCTAATAACAGTAGTGGCTAATATCAGGACTGGCTAATAACAGTACTGGCTAATAACAGTACTGGCTAATAACATTACTGGCTAATAACTGTACTGGTTAATAACAGTACTGGCTAATAACAGTACTGGCTAATAACATTACTGGCTAATAACTGTACTGGCTAATAACACGACTGGCTAATAACAGTACTGGCTAATAACTGTACTGGTTAATAACAGTACTGGCTCATAATATTACTGGCTAATATCAGGACTGGCTAATAACAGTACTGGCTAATAACAGTACTGGCTAATAACTGTACTGGCTAATAACACGACTGGCTAATAACATTACTGGCTAATAACAGTACTGGCTAATAACAGTACTGGCTAATAACAGTACTGGCTAATAACAGTAGTGGCTAATAACAGTACTGTCTAACACCAGTACTGGCTAATAACTGTACTGGCTAATAACAGTACTGGCTAATAACATTACTGGCTAATAACATTACTGGCTAATAACAGTACTGGCTAATAACAGTACTGGCTAATAACTGTACTGGCTAATAACTGTACTGGTTAATAACAGTACTGGCTAATAATATTACTGGCTAATAACAGTACGTGCGAATAACAGTACTGGCTAATAACAGTACTGGCTAATAACAGTACTGGCTAATAACTGTACTGGTTAATAACAGTAGTGGCTAATAATATTACTGGCTAATAACAGTACGTGCGAATAACAGTACAGGCTAATAACAGTACCGGCTAATAACAGTACTGGCTAATAACTGTACTGGCTAATAACATTACTGGCTAATACCAGTACTGGCTAATAACTGTACTGGCTAATAACAGTACTGGCTAATAACATTACTGGCTAATAACAGTACTGGCTAATAACAGTACTGGCTAATAACTGTACTGGCTAATAACATTACTGGCTAATAACAGTACTGGCTAATAACAGTACTGGCTAATAACTGTACTGGTTAATAACAGTACTGGCTAATAATATTACTGGCTAATAACAGTACGTGCGAATAACAGTACTGGCTAATATCAGGACTGGCTAATAACAGTACTGGCTAATAACAGTACTGGCTAATAACAGTACTGGCTAATAACGGTACTGGCTAATAACTGAACTGGCTAATAACATTACTGGCTAATAAAAGTACTGGCTAATAACAGTACTGGCTAATAACACGACTGGCTAATAACAGCACTGGCTAATAACAGTACTGGCTAATAACAGTACTGGCTAATAACTGTACTGGCTAATAACAGTACTGGCTAATAACACTACTGGCTAATAACATTACTGGCTAATAACAGTACTGGCTAATAACAGTACTGGCTAATAACATTACTGGCTAATAACAGTACTGGCTAATAACACGACTGGCTAATAACAGCACTGGCTAATAACAGTACTGGCTAATAACAGTACTGGCTAATAACTGTACTGGCTAATAACAGTACTGGCTAATAACACTACTGGCTAATAACATTACTGGCTAATAACAGTACTGGCTAATAACAGTACTGGCTAATAACATTACTGGCTAATAACAGTACTGGCTAATAACATTACTGGCTAATAACAGTACTGGCTAATAACATTACTGGCTAATAACAGTACTGGCTAATAACAGTAGTGGCTAATAACAGTACTGGCTAATAACAGTACGGGCTAATAACTGTACTGGCTAATAATAGTACTGGCTAATAACAGTACTGGCTAATAACATTACTGGCTAATAACTGTACTGGCTAATAACAGTACTGGCTAATAACAGTACTAGCTAATAACAGTATTGGCTAATAACAGTACTGGCTAATAACATTACTGGCTAATAATATTACTGACTAATAACAGTACTGGCTAATAACAGTTCTGGCTATTAACAGTACTGTCTAATAACAGTATTGGCTAATAACATTACTGGCTAATAACAGTACTGGCTAATAACTGTACTGGCTAATAACATTACTGGCTAATAACACTACTGGCTAATAACATTACTGGCCAATAACAGTACTGGCTAATAACAGTACTGGCTAATAACATTACTGGCTAATAACATTACTGGCCAATAACAGTACTGGCTAATAACATTACTGGCCAATAACAGTACTGGCTAATGACTGTACTGGCTAATAACATTACTGGCTAATAACAGTACTAGCTAATAACAGTACTGGCTAATAACTGTAAAGGCAAATAACACTACTGGCTAATAACTGTACTGGCTAATAACATACCTGGCTAATAACAGTACTGGCTAATAACAGTACTGGCTAATAACTGTACTGGCCAATAACAGTACTGGCTAATAACTGTACTGGCTAATAACTGTACTGGCCAATAACAGTACTGGCTAATAACTGTACTGGCTAATAACAGTACTGGCTAATAACAGTACTGGCCAATAACAGTACTGGCTAATAACAGTACTGGCCAATAACAGTACTGGCTAATAACAGTACTGGCTAATAACAGTAGTGGCTAATAACAGTACTGGCCAATAACAGTACTGGCTAATAACAGTACTGGCTAATAACAGTAGTGGCTAATAACAGTACTGGCTAATAACAGTACTGGCCAATAACAGTACTGGCTAATAACAGTACTGGCCAATAACAGTACTGGCTAATAACAGTACTGGCCAATAACAGTACTGGCTAATAACAGTACTGGCTAATAACAGTAGTGGCTAATAACAGTACTGGCTAATAACAGTATTGGCTAATAACACTACGGGCTAATAACATTACTGGCTAATAACAGTACTGGCTAATAACACTACTGGCTAATAACATTACTGGCTAATAACAGTACTGGCTAATAACATTACTGGCTAATAACATTACTGGCTAATAACAGAACTGGCTAATAACAGTACTGGCTACTAACATTACTGGCTAATAACATTACTGGCTAATAACAGTACTGGCTAATAACATTACTGGCTAATAACATTACTGGCTAATAACATTACTGGCTAATAACAGTACTGGCTAATAACAGTACTGGCTAATAACATTACTGGCTAATAACAGTACTGGCTAATAACAGTACTGGCTAATAACAGTACTGGCTACTAACATTACTGGCTAATACAATTACTGGCAAATAACACTACTGGCTAATAACTGTACTGGCTAATAACATACCTGGCTAATAACAGTACTGGCTAATAACAGTATTGGCTAATAACATACCTGGCTAATAACAGTACTGGCTAATAACAGTACTGGTTAATAACTGTACTGGCTAATAACTGTACTGGCTAATAACAGTACTGGCTAATAACATTGCTGGCTAATAACTGTACTGGCTAATAACATTGCTGGCTAATAACTGTACTGGCTAATAACAGTACTGGCTAATAACATTACAGGCTAATAACAGTACTGGCTAATAACAGTACTAGCTAATAACAGTACTGGCTAATAACTGTTCTGGCTAATAACAGTACTGGCTAATAACATTACTGGCTAATAACAGTACTGGCTAATAACATTACTGGCTAATAACAGTACTGGCTAATAACATTACTGGCTAATAACAGTACTGGCTAATAGCATTACTGGCTAATAACATTACTGGCTAATAACAGTACTGGCTAATAACAGTACTGGCTAATAACAGTACTGGCTAATAACATTACTGGCTAATAACAGTACTGGCTAATAACATTACTGGCTAATAACATTACTGGCTAATAACAGTACTGGCTAATAACAGTACTGGCTAATAACAGTACTGGCTAATAACATTACTGGTAAATAAGATTACTGGCTAATAATATTACTGGCTAATAACATTACTGGCTAATAACAGTATTGGCTAATAACAGTACTGGCTAATAACAGTACTGGCTAATAACATTACTGGTAAATAAGATTACTGGCTAATAAAATTACTGGCTAATAACATTACTGGCTAATAACATTACTGGCTAATAACAGTACTGGCTAATAACAGTACTGGCTAATAACAGAATTGGCTAATAACAGTACTGGCTAATAACATTTCTGGCTAAAAACAGTACTGGCTAATAACAGTACTGGCTAATAACTGTACTGGCTAATACCAGTACTGGCTAATAACAGTACTGGCTAATAACTGTACTGGCTAATAACAGTACTGGCTAATAACAGTACTGGCTAATAACTGTACTGGCTAATAACTGTACTGGTTAATAACATTACTGGCTAATAACAGTACTGGCTAATAACAGTACTGGCTAATAACTGTACTGGTTAATAACAGTACTGGCTAATAATATTACTGGCTAATAACAGTACGTGCGAATAACAGTACTGGCTCATAACATTGCTCGCTAATAACAGTACTGGCTAATAACAGTACTGGCTAATAACAGTACTGGCTAATACCAGTACTGGTTAATAACAGTACTGGCTAATAACGGTACTGGCTAATAACTGAACTGGCTAATAACATTACTGGCTAATAACAGTACAGGCTAATAACAGTACTGGCTAATAACAGTACTGGCTAATAACAGTACTGGCTAATAACAGTACTGGCTAATAACAGCACTGGCTAATAACAGTACTGGCTAATAACAGTACTGGCTAATAACAGTACTGGCTAATAACAGCACTGGCTAATAACAGTACTGGCTAATAACAGTACTGGCTAATAACTGTACTGGCTAATAACAGTACTGGCTAATAACTGTACGGGTTAATAACAGTACTGGCTAATAACTGTACTGGTTAATAACAGTACTGGCTAATAATATTACTGGCTAATAACAGTACTGGCTAATAACGGTACTGGCTAATAACTGAACTGGCTAATAACAGTACTGGCTAATAACATTACTGGCTAATAACAGTAGTGGCTAATATCAGGACTGGCTAATAACAGTACTGGCTAATAACTGTACTGGTTAATAACATTACTGGCTAATAACAGTACTGGCTAATAACTGTACTGGTTAATAACAGTACTGGCTAATAACAGTAGTGGCTAATATCAGGACTGGCTAATAACAGTACTGGCTAATAACAGTACTGGCTAATAACATTACTGGCTAATAACTGTACTGGTTAATAACAGTACTGGCTAATAACAGTACTGGCTAATAACATTACTGGCTAATAACTGTACTGGCTAATAACACGACTGGCTAATAACAGTACTGGCTAATAACTGTACTGGTTAATAACAGTACTGGCTCATAATATTACTGGCTAATATCAGGACTGGCTAATAACAGTACTGGCTAATAACAGTACTGGCTAATAACT